>NW_025213166.1:7253-19068 GCF_004010195.1 Chiloscyllium plagiosum
GGGACAGTGATCTGGAGAGATCAGGAGCGGTGATCTGGAGGGATCTGGGCAGTGATCTGGAGTGATAAGGGCAGTGATCTGGAGAGATCAAGGCTGTGATCTGGAGGGATCAGGAGCAGTGTCTGGAGTGATCGGGGCAGTGATCTGGAGGGATCCGGAGCAGTGATCTGGAGGGATCCAGAGCAGTGATCTGGAGGGATCAGGAGCAGTGATCTGTAGTGATCAGGGGCAGTGATCTGGATGGATCTGGAGCAATGATCTGGAGGAATGAAGGCCAGTGATCTGGAGGGATCAGGAGCAGTGATCTGGTGGCATCTGGGCAGGGATCTGGAGAGATCGAGGCAGTGATCTGGAGGGATCAGGAGCAGTGTCTGGAGTGATGGGGGCAGTGATCTGGAGGGATCCGGAGCAATGATCTGGAGGGATCCGGAGCAGTGGTCTGGAGGGATCATGGACAGTGATCTGGAGGGATCTGGGGCAGTGTTCTGGAGGGATCTTGGGCAGTGGTCTGGAGAGATCAGGAGCAGTGATCTGTAGTGATCGGGGCAGTGATCTGGATGGATCTGGAGCAATGATCTGGAGGAATCAGGAGCAGTGATCTGGTGGGATCTGGGCAGGGATCTGGAGGGATCGGGGCAGTGATCGTGAGAGATCATGGGGAGTGATCTGGAGGGGTCAAGGGCAGAGATCTGGAGGGAGCTTGTGCAGTGATCTGGAGGGATCAGGAGTAGTGAGCCGGAGGGATCTGGGGCAGTGACCTGGAGGGATATGGGACAGTGATCTGGGAGATCAGGGTCAGTGATCTGGAGGGATTCGTGACAGTAATCTGGAGGGATCGGGGCAGTGATCTGGAGGGATCAGGGGCAGTGATCTGGAGGGATCAGGAGCAGTGATCTGGAGAGAGCAGGAGCAGTGATCTGGAGAGATCTGGAGCAGTGATCTGGAGAGATCAGGCGCAGTGATCTGGACTGCTCAGGAGCAGTGGTCTGGAGGGATCTGGGCAGTGATCTGCAGGGGTCAGGGGCAGTGATCTGGAGAGATCAGGAGTAGTGATCTGGAGGGATCATGGACAGTGATCTGGAGGGATCCGGGGCAATGATCTGGAGGGATCCGGAGCAGTGATCTGGAGGGATCATGGACAGTGATCTGGAGGGATCCGGGGCAATGATCTGGAGGGATCCGGAGCAGTGATCTGGAGGGATCATGGACAGTGATCTGGAGGGATCCGGGGCAATGATCTGGAGGGATCCGGAGCAGTGATCTGGAGGGATCATGGACAGTGATCTGGAGGGATCCGGGGCAATGATCTGGAGGGATCCGGAGCAGTGATCTGGAGGGATCATGGACATTGATCTGGAGGGAGCTGGGGCAGTGATCTGGAGGGATCATGGGCAGTGTTCTGGAGAGATCAGGAGCAGTGATCTGTAGTGATCGGGGCAGTGATCTGGATGGATCTGGAGCAAAGATCTGGAGGAATGAGGGGCAGTGATCTGGTGGAATCAGGAGCAGTGATCTGGTGGGATCTGGGCAGGGATCTGGAGAGATCAGGAGCAGTGATCTGTAGTGATCGGGGCAGTGATCTGGATGGATTTGGAGCAATGATCTGGAGGAATCAGGAGCAGTGATCTGGTGGGATCTGGGCAGGGATCTGGAGGGATCGGGGCAGTGATCGTGAGAGATCATTGGGAGTGATCTGGAGGGGTCAAGGGCAGTGATCTGGTGGGAGCTTGTGCAGTGATCTGGAGGAATCAGGAGCAGTGATCTGGTGGGATCTGGGCAGGGATCTGGAGAGATCAGTAGCAGTGATCTGTAGTGATCGGGGCAGTGATCTGGATGGATCTGGAGCAATGATCTGGAGGAATGAGGGCCAGTGATCTGGAGGGATCAGGAGCAGTGATCTGGTGGCATCTGGGCACGGATCTGGAGGGATCAGGGGCAGTGATCTGCAGGGATCTGGGTTAGTGATCGGGAGGGATCTGGAGCAGTGATCTGGAGGGATCAGGATCAGTGATCTAGAGGGAGCTTGTGCAGTGATCTGAAGGGATCAGGAGTAGTGAGCTGGAGGGATCTGGGCAGGGATCTGGAGGGATCACTGCAGGGATCTGGGCAGGGATCTGGAGGGATCAGGAGCAGTGATCTGGTGGGATCTGGGCAGGGATCTGGAGGGATCAGGGGCAGTGATCTGCAGGGATCTGGGTTAGTGATCGGGAGGGATCATGGGCAGTGATCTGGACAGATCAGGGCAGTGATCTGGTGGGATCAGGGGCAGTGATCTGGAGGGACCAGGAGCAGTAATCTGGATTGATCAGGGGCAGTGATCTGGAGGGAGATTGTGCAGTGATCTGGAGGGGTCTGGGGCAGTGATCTGGAGGGATCTGGAGGAATCAGGTGCAGTGATCTGGAAGGATCTGTGGCAGTGATCTGGAGAGATCAGGGACAGAGATCTGGAGGGATCGGGGACAGTGATCTGGAGGGATCCAGAGCAATTATCTCGAGGGATCTGGGGCAGTGATCTGGAAAGATCCGGGACAGAGATCTGGAGGGATCAGGGGCAGTGATCTGGAGGGATCTGGAACAGCTATCTGAAGGTATCTGGGACAGTGATCTGGAGGGATCGGGGCAGTGATCTGCAGGATCAGGGGCAGTGATCTGGAGGGACAATGGACAGTTACTGTAGGGAAATGGGCAGTGATCTAGAAGGAACTGGGGCAATGATCTGGTGGGATCTGGACCAGTGATCTCGAGGGATTAGGGGCAGTGATCTGGAGAGTTCAGGAGCAGTGATCTGGAGGGATCCGGAGCAGTGATCTGGAGGGACCTGGGGCAGTGATCTGGAGGGATCGGGCAGTGATCTGGAGAGATCAGGAGCAGTGATCTGGAGGGTTCAGGGGTAGTGATCTCGACGGATCGGGGCAGTAATCTGGAGGGATCTGGGGCAGTGATCTGGAGGGATCAGGGGCAGTGATCTGGAGAGACCAGGAGCAGTGATCTGGAGGGATCAGGGGTAGTGATTTCGACGGATCGGGGCAGTAATCTGGAGCTATCTGGGGCAGTGATCTGGAGGGATCTGGAGCAGTGATCTGGAGGGATCTGGGGCAGTGATCTGGAGTGATCAGAGGCAGCGATCTGGAGGGATCTGGAGCAGTTATCTGGAGGGATCGGGGCAGTGATCTAGAGAGATCAGGGGCAGTGATCTGGGCAGTGATCTGGAGAGATCGGCGGCAGTGATCTGGAGGGATCCGGAGCAGTGATCTGGAGAGATCAGGCACAGTGATCTGGAGGGATCTGGGGCAGTGACCTAAAGAGATCATGAGCAGTAATCTGGAAGGATCAGGAGCAGTGATCTGGAGGGATCAGGGGCAGTGATCTGGAGAGATCGGGGCTGTGATTGGGAGGGATCAGGAGCAGTGATCTGGAGAGATCAGGAGCAGTGATCTGGAGGGATCTGGAGCAGCGATCTGGAGAGATCATGGACAGTGATCTGGAGGGATCAGGGGTAGTGATCTCGACGGATCGGGGCAGTAGTCTGGAGCTATCTGGGACAGTGATCTGGAGGGATCTGGGGCAGTGATCTGGAGTGATCAGAGGCAGCGATCTGGAGGGATCTGGAGCAGTGATCTGGAGTCATCTGGGCAGTGATCTGGAGAGATCGGGGCAGTGATCTGGAGGGATCTGGAGCAGTGATCTGGAGGGATCGGGGCAGTGATCTAGAGAGATCAGGGGCTGTGATCTGGAGTGATCTGGGCAGTGATCTGGAGGGATCAGGAGCAGTGATCTGGAGAGATCGGGGCAGTGATCTGGAGGGATCCGGAGCAGTGATCTGGAGAGATCAGGCACAGTGATCTGGAGGGATCTGATGCAGTGACCTAAAGAGATCAGCAGCAGTAATCTGGAGGGATCTGGAGCAGTGATCTGGAGGGATCAGGGGCAGTGATCTGGAGAGATCGGGGCTGTGATTGGGAGGGATCAGGAGCAGTGATCTGGAGAGATCAGGAGCAGTGATCTGGAGGGATCTGGAGCAGTGATCTGGAGAGATCATGGACAGTGATCTGGAGGGATATGGGCAGTGATCTGGAGGGATCATGGACAGTGATCTGGAGGGATCTGGGCAGTGATCTGGAGGGATCAGGGGCAGTGATCTGGAGGGATCATGGACAGTGATCTGGAGGGATCTGGGGCAGTGATCTGGAGGGATCTGGGGCAGTGTTCTGGAGAGATCAGGAGCAGTGTTCTGTAGTGATCAGGGGCAGTGATCTGGATGGATCTGGAGCAATGATCTGGAGGAATGAGGGCCAGTGATCTGGAGGGATCAGGAGCAATGATCTGGAGGGATCTGGGGTCGTGATCTGGAGTGATCAGAGGCAGCGATCTGTAGGGATCGGGGCAGTGATCTGGAGGGATTGGGACAGTGATATGGAGACATCTGGGGCAGTGATCTGGAGGGATCAGGCGCAATGGTATGGAGAGAACTGGGGCAGAGATCTGGAGGGATCCGGGAAAGTGATCTGGAGGGTACCAGAGCTGTGATCTGGAGGGATCAGGGGCATTGATCTGGAGGGAGCTGTGGCAGTGATCTGGAGGGATCAGGGTCAGCGATCTGGAGGGATCATGGGCAGTTATCTGGGGCAGTGATCTGGAGGAATCCGGGGCAGTGATCTGGAGGGATCTGGAGCAGTGATCTGGGGCAGTGATCTGGCGGGATCTGGAGCAGTGATCTGGAGGGATCAGGGGCAGTGATCTGGGGCAGTGATCTGGCGGGATCTGGAGCAGTGATCTGGAGGGATCAGGGGCAGTGATCTGGAGGGACCACGGGCAGTGATCTGGAGGGATCATGGGCAGTGATCTGGGGCAGTGATCTGGCGGGATCTGGAGCAGTGATCTGGAGGGATCAGGGCCAGTGATCTGGAGAGAGCTTGTGCAGTGATCTGGAGGGATCATGGGCAGTGATCTGGGGCAGAGATCTGGCAGGATCTGGAGTTTTGATCTGGAGTGATCAGGGCAGTGATCTGGAGGGATCTGTGCAGTGATCTGGAGAGATCAGGGCAGTAATCTGGAGAGATCAGGAGCAGTGATCTGTAGTGATCGGGGCAGTGATCTGGATGGATCTGGAGCAGGGATCTGGAGGAGTCCGGGGCAGAGATCTGGAGGTATCAGAGGTCGTGATCTGGAGGGATCTGCGGCAGTGATCGGGAGGGATCATGGGCAGTGATCTAGACAGATCAGGGCAGTGATCTGGTGGGATCGGGGCAGTGATCTGGAGGGATCAGGAGCAGTAATCTGGAGGGATCAGGGGGAGTGATCTGGAAGGAGATTGTGCAGTGATCTGGAGGGGTCTGGGGCAGTGATCTGGAGGGATCTGGGGTTGCGATCTGGAGTGATCAGAGGCAGCGATCTGTAGGGATCAGGGGCAGTGATCTGGAGGGATCGGGACAGTGATATGGAGACATCTGGGGCAGTGATCTGGAGGGATCAGGCGCAATGATCTGGAGAGAACTGGGGCAGTGATCTGGAGGGATCCGGGAAAGTGATCTGGAGGGATCCAGAGCTGTGATCTGGAGGGATCAGGCGCAATGATCTGGAGAGAACTGGGGCAGTGATCTTGAGGGATCAGGGTCAGCGATCTGGAGGGATCATGGGCAGTGATCTGGGGCAGTGATCTGGAGGAATCCGGGGCAGTGATCTGGAGGGATCTGGAGCAGTGATCTGGAGGGATCAGGGTCAGTGATCTGGAGGGAGCTTGTGCAGTGATCTGGAGGGATCAGGAGCAGAGATCTGGAGGGATCAGGAGCAGTGATCTGGAGTTTTGATGTGGAGTGATCAGGAGCAGTGATCTGGAGGGATTAGGGGCAGTGATCTGGAGGGATAAGGGGCAGTAATCTGGAGAGATCAGGAGCAGTGATCTGGATGGATCTGGAGCAGTGATCTGGAGGGATCAGGGGCAGTGATCTGGAGAGATCAGGAGCAGTGATCTGGTGGGATCTGGGCAGGAATCTGGAGAGATTGGGGCAGTGATCTGGAGGGATCTAGGGGAGTGATCTGGAGGAGTCCGGTGCAGAGATCTGGAGGTATCAGGGGCAGTGATCTGCAGGGATCTGCGGCAGTGATCGGGAGGGATCATGGGCAGTGATCTGGCAGGATCATGGTCAGTGATCTGGAAGGATCTGGGCAGTGATCTGCTGGGATCCGGAGCAGTGATCTGGACGGATCAGGGCAGTGATCTGGTGGGATCAGGAGCAGTGATCTGGAGAGATCTGGGCAGTTATCTAGAGGTATGAGGGGCAGTGAACTGTAGGGATCAGAGGCAGTGATCTGGAGGGATATGGGGCACTGATCTGGTGGGATCTGGGGCAGTGATCTGGAGGGATCCGGAGCAGTGATCTGAAGAGATCAGGGTCAGTGATCTGGAGGCATCCGGGCAGTGATCTGGAAGGATCCGGGGCAGTGATCTGGAGAGATCAGGAGCAGTGATCTGGAGGGATCATGGACAGTGATCTGGATGAATCTGGGCAGTGATCTGGAAGGATCCGGGGCAGTGATCTGGACAGATCAGGAGCAGTGATCTATAGTGATCAGGGGCAGTGATCTGCAGGGATCAGGAGCAGGGATCTGGAGAGGTCAGGGGCAGAGATCTGGAGGTATCAGAGGCATTGATCTGGAGGGATCTGGGGCAGTGATATGGAGAGATCAGAGGCAGGGATCTGGAGGGATCTGGGGCAGTGATCTGGAGGGATAAGGGGCAGTGATCTGGAGGGATCTGTGGCAGTGATGTGGAGGGAGCTGGGCAGTGATATGGAGAGATCAGGAGCAGTGATCTGGAGGGATCCGGGGCAGTGATCTGGAGAGATCAGGGGCAGTGATCTGGAGGGATCCGGGGCAGTGATCTGGCAGGATCATGGTCAGTGATCTGGAAGGATCTGGGCAGTGATCTGCTGGGATCCGGAGCAGTGATCTTGAGGGATCTGGGACAGTGTTCTGGAGGGATCTGGGGCAGTGGTTTGGAGGGATCAGGGTCAGTGGTTTGGAGGGATCAGGGTCAGTGATCTGGAGGAATCTGTGATAGTGATCTGGAGGGATCTGGAGCAATGGTCTGGAGGGATCTTGGGTGATTTCGAGGGACCTGGGGCAGTGATCTGGAGGGATCAGGGGCAGTGATCTGGTAGGATCCTGGGCAGTGATCTGGAGGGATCAGGAGCAGAGATCTGGAGAGATCAGGAGCAGTGATCTGGAGTTTTGATCTGGAGTGATCAGGGGCAGTGATCTGGAGGGATCAGGGGCAGTGATCTGGAGGGATCTGGGGCAGTGATCTGAAGGGATCAGGGGCAGTGCTGTGGAGGCATCTGGGGCAATAATCTGGAGGGATCTGGGGCAATGATCTGGATGGATCGGAGCAGTCATCTGGAGGGATCTGGGGCAGTGATCTGGAGGGGTCTAGGGCAGTGATGTGGTGTGATATGAGACAGCGATCTGGAGGGATCTGGGGCAGTGATCTGGAGTGATCAGAGGCAGAGATCTGGAGGGATCTGGGGCAGTGATCTGGAGAGATCAGGGGCAGTGGTCTGGAGGGATCATTGTCAGTGATATGGAAGGATCTGGGCAGTGATCTGGAGGGATCTGGGGCAGTGGTTTGGAGGGATCAGGGGCAGTGATCTGGAGGAATCTGTGACAGTGATCTGGAGGGATAAGGGACATTGATCTAGAGGGATCAGGGGCAGTGAACCGGAGGGATCAGGTGCAGTGATCTGGAGGGATCATGAGCATGATCTGGAGGGATCTAGGGCAGTGATCTGGAGGGATCTGGGGCAGTGATCTGGCGGGATCGGGGCAGTGATCTGGAGGGATCAGGATCAGTGATCTAGAGGGAGCTTGTGCAGTGATCTGAAGGGATCAGGAGTAGTGAGCTGGAGGGATCTGGGCAGGGATCTGGAGGGATCAGGGGCAGTGAACTGGAGGGATCAGGTGCAGTGATCTGGAGGGATCATGAGCATGATCTGGAGGGATCTAGGGCAGTGATCTGGAGGGATCTGGGGCAGTGATCTGGCGGGATCGGGGCAGTGATCTGGAGGGATTCGGGGCAGTGATCTGGAGGGATCAGGGGCAGTGCTCTGGAGGGATCTGGGGAAGTGATCTGCAGGGATCTGGAGCAGTGATCTGGAAGGTTCAGGGGCAGTGATCTGGTAGGATCTGGGCGGGGATCTGGAGGGATCGGGGCAGTGATCTGGAGGGATCATGGGGAGTGATCTGGAGAGGTCAGGGGCAATGATCTGGAGGGAGCTGGGCAGTGATATGGAGTGGTCTGGGACAGTGATCTGGAGGGATCTGGGACAGTGATCTGGAGTGATGAGAGGCAGGGATCTGGAGGGATCTGGGGCCGTGATCTGGAGGGATCGGGGCTGTGATCTGGAAGCATTTGGGGCAGTGATCTGGAGGGATCAGGGACAGTGTTCTGGAGGGATCTGGGGCAGTGGTTTGTAGGGATCAGGGTCAGTGGTTTGGAGGGATCAGGGTCAGTGATCTGGAGGAATCTGTGATAGTGATCTGGAGGGATCTGGACCAATGGTCTGGAGGGGTCTTGGGTGATTTCGAGGGACCTGTGGCAGTGATCTGGAGGGATCATGGGCAGTGATCTGGAGAGATCAGGGGCAGTGATCTGGAGGGACCCTGGGCAGTGATCTGGAGGGATCAGGGGCAGTGATCTGGAGGGATCTGGGGCAGTGATATGAAGGGATCAGGGGCAGTGCTCTGGAGGCATCTGGGGCAATGATCTGGAGGGATCTGGGGCAGTGATCTGGATGGATCGGGGCAGTCATCTGGAGGGATCTTGGGCAGTGATCTGGAGGGGTCTGGGGCAGTGATGTGGTGTGATATGAGGCAGCGATCTGGAGGGATCTGCGGGAGTGATCTGGAGTGATCAGGGGCAGAGATCTGGAGGGATCTGGGGCAGTGATCTGGAGAGATCAGGGGCAGTGATCTGGAGGGATCTGGGGCAGTGATCTGGCAGGATCATTGTCAGTGATATGGAAGGATCTGGGCAGTGATCTGGAGGGATCTGGGGCAGTGGTTTGGAGGGATAAGGGGCAGTGATCTGGAGGAATCTGTGACAGTGATCTGGAGGGATAAGGGGCATTGATCTAGAGGGATCAGGGGCAGTGAACTGGAGGGATCAGGGGCAGTGACGTGGAGGGATCATGAGCATGATCTGGAGGGATCTAGGGCAGTGATCTGGAGGGATCTGGGGCAATGATCTGGAGGGATCGGGGCAGTGATCTGGAGGGATTCGAGGCAGTGATCTGGAGGGATCAGGGGCAGTGATCTGGAGGGATCTGCGGAAGTGATCTGGTAGGATCTGGAGCAGTGATCTGGAAGGATCAGGGGCAGTGATCTGGTAGGATCAGGAGCAGTGATCTGGTGGGATCTGGGCAGGGATCTGGAGGGATCGGGGCAGTGATCTGGAGGGAACATGGGTAGTGATCTGGAGAGGTCGGGGCAATGATCTGGAGGGAGCTGGGCAGTGATATGGAGTGGTCTGGGACAGTGATCTGGAGGGATCTGGGACAGTGATCTGGAGGGAGCTGGGCAGTGATATGGAGAGATCAGGAACAGTGACCTGGAGGGATCTGGGGCAGTGATCTGGAGGGATCTGGGGCAGTGAACAGCAGGGATCGGGGCAGTGATCTGGAAGGATCAGGAGCAGTGATCTGGACGGATGTGGAGCAGTGATCTGGAGGTATCAGGGTCTGTGATCTGGAGGGATCTGGAGTAGTGATCTAGAGGGATCTGGTGCAGTGATCGGTCTGTGATCTGGAGGGATCTGGAGTAGTGATCTAGAGGGATCTGGGGGTACCTGGGGCAGTGATCGGGAGGGGCAATGACTGTGTTCTGAAGGGATCCAGAGCAGTGGTCTGGAGGGATCTGGGGCAGTCATCTGGAGGGATCCGGAGCAGTGATCTGGAGGGATCGGGGCAGTAATCTCGAGGGATCAGGGGCAGTAATCTGGAGGGATCTGGGGAAGTGGTCTGGAGGCATCAGGGCAGTGATCTGTAGGGATCATGGACAGTGATCTGGAGGGATCCGGAGCATTGATTTTTAGGGATCTGGGACAGTGATCTGGAGGGATCTGGGACAGTGATCTGGGAGATCAGGAGCAGTGATCTTGAAAGTGATCGAGAGGGATCAGGTGGGATCTGGTGTACTGATCTGGAGCGAACTGGGACAGTGATCTGGAGTGTTCTGGAGCAGTGATCTGGAGGGATGCGTGACAGCGATCTGGAGAGATCTGGAGCAGTGATCTGGAGGGATCTGGAGCATTGATCTGGAGGCATCTGGGGCAGTAATATGGAGGAGCATTGACTGTGATTCTGGAGCGATTTGGCCAGTGATCTGGAGGCATCTGGGCAGTGATCTGGAGGGATGTGGGGCAGTGATCTGGAGGGATGTGGGGCAGTGATCTGGAGGGATGTTGGGCCGTGATCCAGAGGGATCAGGACTGTGATCTGGAGGGATCTGGGACAGTGATCTGGAGGGATCAGGGACAGTGATCTGGAGTGATCTGGGAGGGATGTTGGCCGTGATCCAGAGGGATCAGGACTGTGATCTGGAGGGATCTGGGGCAGTGATCTGGAGGGATCAGTGGCAGTGATCTGGAGGGATCTGGGGTGGTGATCTGGAGGGATCAGGGGCAGTGATCTGGAGGGATCTGGAGCAGTGATCTAGAGGAATCAGGGGCAGCGGTTTGCAGGGATCAGGGGCAGTGATCTGGAGGGATCTGGGGCAGTGATCAGGAGGGATCCGGAGCAGTGATCTGGAGGAATCTGTGACAGTGATCTGGAAGGATCCAGAGCAGTGATCTCGAGGGATTTGGGGCAGTGATCTGGAAGATCTGGGTAGTGATCTGGAGGGATGCGTGACAGTGATCTGGAGGGATCTGGGGCAGTGATCGGGAGGAATCTGTGACAGTGATCTGGAGGGATCCAGAGCAGTGATCTGGAGGCACCTGGGGCAGTGATCTGGAGGGTTGCGTGACAGTGATCTGGAGGGATCTGGGGCAGTGATCTGGAGGCACCTGGGGCAGTGATCTGGAGGGGCAATGACTGTGATCTGGAGGGATCTGGCCAGTGATCTGGAGAGATCCAGAGCAGTGATCTGGAGGGATCTGGGCAGTGATCTGGAGGGATCTGGGGCAGTGATCTGGAGGAATCTGTGACAGTGATCTGGAGGGATCTGGAGCAGTGATCTGGAGGGATCTGGAGCATTGATCTGGAGGCATCTGGGGCAGTGATATGGAGGAGCATTGACTGTGATTCTGGAGCGATTTGGCCAGTGATCTGGAGGGATCTGGGGCAGTGATCTGGAGAGATTTGGAGCAGTGATCTGGAGGAATCAGGGGCAGTGATCTGGAGCAGTGATCTAGAGGGATCTGGGGCAGTGATCAGGAGGGATCCGGAGCAGTGATCTGGAGGAATCTGTGACAGTGATCTGGAGGGATCTTGGGCAGTGATCTGGGTAGTGATCCAGAGCAGTGATCTGGAGGGATCTGGGGCAGTGATCTGGAGGGATCGGGGCTGTGATCTGGAAGCATCTGGGGCAGTGATCTGGAGGGATCGGGGCAGTGATCTGGAGGGAGTTGGGCAGTGATATGGAGAGATCAGGAGCAGTGATCTGGAGGGATCTGGGGCAGTGATCTCGAGGGATCGGGGCTGTGATCTGGAAGCATCTGGGGCAGTGATCTGGAGGGATCGGGGCAGTGATCTGGAGGGAGCTGGGCAGTGATATGGAGAGATCAGGAGCAGTGATCTGGAGGGATCTGGGGCAGTGATCT
>NW_025213166.1:19098-31000 GCF_004010195.1 Chiloscyllium plagiosum
TCTGGAGGGATCTGGGACAGTGATCTGGAGGGATCGGGGACAGTGATCTGGGAGATCAGGGGCAGTGATCTTGGAAGTGATCGAGAGGGATCTGGAGGGATCTGGTGCAGTGATCTGGAGCGATCTGGGACAGTGATCTGGAGTGTTCTGGAGCAGTGATCTGGAGGGATGTGGGGCAGTGATCTGGAGGGATCTTGGACAGTGATCTGGAGGGATGTTGGGCCGTGATCCAGAGGGATCAGGACTGTGATCTGGAGGGATCTGGGACAGTGATCTGGAGGGATCAGTGGCAGTGATCTGGAGGGATCTGGGGCGGTGATCTGGAGGGATCAGTGGCAGTGATCTGGAGGGATCTGTAGCAGTGATCTGGAGGAATCAGGGGCAGCGGTCTGCAGGGATCAGGGGCAGTGATCTGGAGGGATCTGGGGCAGTGATCAGGAGGGATCTGGAGCAGTGATCTGGAGGAATCTGTGACAGTGATCGGGAGGGATCCAGAGCAGTGATCTCGAGGGATCTGGGTCAGTGATCTGGAGGGATCTGGGTAGTGATCTGGAGGGATGCGTGACAGTGATCTGGAGGGATCTGGGGCAGTGATCAGGAGGAATCTGTGACAGTGAAATGGAGGGATCCAGAGCAGTGATCTGGAGGCACCTGGGGCAGTGATCTGGAGGGATCTGGGCAGTGATCTGGAGGGATGCGCGACAGTGATCTGGAGGGATCTGGGGCAGTGATCTGGAGGCACCTGGGGCAGTGATCTGGAGGCACCTGGGGCAGTGATCTGGAGGGGCAATGACTGTGATCTGGAGGGATCTGGGCCAGTGATCTGGAGGAATCAGGGGCAGTGATCTGGAGGAATCTGTGACAGTGATCTGGAGGGATCTTGGGCAGTGATCTGGAGGGATTTGGGGCAGTGATCTGGAGGGATCTGGAGCAGTGATCTGTAGGAATCAGGGGCAGTGATCTGGAGCAGTGATCTGGAGGGATCTGGGGCAGTGATCAGGAGGGATCCGGAGCAGTGATCTGGAGGAATCTGTGACATTGATCTGGAGGGATCTTGGGCAGTGATCTGGGTAGTGATCCAGAGCAGTGATCTCGAGGGATCTGGGGCAGTGATCTGGAGGGATCTGGGCAGTGATCTGGAGGGATGCGTAACAGTGATCTGGAGGGATCTGGGGCAGTGATCTGGAGGGATCTGGGGCAGTGATCTCGAGGGATCTGGAGGCACCTGGGGCAGTGATCGGGAGGGGCAATGACTGTGTTCTGGAGGGATCTGGGCAGTGATCTGGAGGGATGTTGGGCAGTGATCTGGAGGGATCAGGACTGTGATCTGGAGGGATCAGGGGCAGTGACCTGGAGGGACCTGGGGCAGTCATATGGAGGGATCAGGGGCAGTGATCTGGAGGGATCCGGAGCAGTGATCTGGAGGGATCGGGGCAGTAATATCGAGGGATCGGGGCAGTAATCTGGAGGGATCTGGGGAAGTGGTCTGGAGGCATCGGGGCAGTGATCTGTAGGGATCATGGACAGTGATCTGGAGGGATCTGGAGCATTGATCTTAAGGGATCTGGGACAGTGATCTGGAGGGATCGGGGACAGTGATCTGGGAGATCAGGGGCAGTGATCTTGGAAGTGATCGAGAGGGATCTGGAGGGATCTGGTGCAGTGATCTGGAGCGATCTGGGACAGTGATCTGGTGTGTTCTGGAGCAGTGATCTGGAGGGATGCATGACAGTGATCTGGAGCGATTTGGCCAGTGATCTGGAGGGATCCAGAGCAGTGATCTGGAGGAATCAGGGGCAGTGGTTTGCAGGGATCAGGGGCAGTGATCTGGAGGGATCTGGGGCAGTGATCTGGAGTGTTCTGGAGCAGTGATCTGGAGGGATGCATGACAGTGATCTGGAGAGATCTGGGGCAGTGATCTGGAGGGAACTGGAGCAGTGATCTGGAGGGGCAATGACTGTGATCTGGAGCGATTTGGCCAGTGATCTGGAGGGATCCAGAGCAGTGATCTGGAGGAATCAGGGGCAGTGGTTTGCAGGGATCAGGGGCAGTGATCTTGAGGGATCTGGGGCAGTGATCTGGAGGGATCTGGGGCGATGATCTGGAGGGATCAGGGGCAGTGATCTGGAGGGATCTGGAGTAGTGACCTGGAGGGATCTGGAGCAGTGATCTCGAGGGATCTGGGGCAGTGATCTGGAACGATCTGGGACAGATATCTGGAGGGATCGGGGCAGTGATCTTGGAAGTGATCGAGAGGGATCTGGAGGGATCTGGTGCAGTGATCTGGAGCGATCTGGGACAGTGATCTGGAGTGTTCTGGAGCAGTGATCTGGAGGGATGCATGACAGTGATCTGGACAGATCTGGGGCAGTGATCTGGAGGGATCTGGAGCAGTGATCTGGAGGGGCAATGATTGTGATCTGGAGCGATTTGGCCAGTGATCTGGAGGGATCCAGAGCAGTGATCTGGAGGAATCAGGGGCAGTGGTTTGCAGGGATCAGGGGCAGTGATCTGGAGGGATCTGGGGCAGTGATCTGGAGGGATCTGGGGCGGTGACCTGGAGGGATCTGGGGCAGTGATCTGGAGGGACCTGGAGTAGTGACCTGGAGGAATCAGGGGCAGTGGTTTGCAGGGATCAGGGGCAGTGATCTGGAGGGATCTGTGGCGGTTATCAGGAGGGATCCGGAGCAGTGATCTGGAGGGATCTGGAGCAGTGATCTCGAGGGATCTGGGGCAGTGATCTGGAAAGATCTGGGACAGATCAGGGGCAGTGATCTGGAGGGATCTGGGACAGTGATCTGAAGGTATCTGGGACAGTGGTCTGGAGGGATTGGGGCAGTGATCTGGAGGGATCAGGGACAGTGATCTGGAGGGATTATGGACAGTTGCTGTAGGGAAATGGGCAGTGATCTAGAAGGAACTGGGGCAGTGATCTGGTGGGATCTGGACCAGTGATCTGGAGGGATTAGGGGCAGTGATCTTGAGGGATCTGGGACAGTGATCTGGAGTGATGAGAGGCAGGGATCTGGAGGGATCTGGGGCGTGATCTGGAGGTATCGTGGCTGTGATCTGGAAGCATCTGGGGCAGTGATCTGGAGGGATCGGGGCAGTGATCTGGAGGGATCAGGAGCAGTGATCTGGACGGATCTGGAGCAGTGATCTGGAGGGATCTTGTGCAGAGATCTGGTGGGATCAGGAGCAGTGATCTGGACGGATCTGGAGCAGTGATCTGGAGGGATCTGGGGCAGTGATCTGGAGGGATCTGGGGCAGTGATCTGGAGGCACCTGGGGCAGTGATCTGGAGGCACCTGGGGCAGTGATCTGGAGGGGCAATGACTGTGTTCTGGAGGGATCTGGGCAGTGATCTGGAAGGATCCAGAGCAATGATCTGAAGGGAGTTGGGCAGTGATCTGGAGGGATCCGGGGCTGTGAACTGGAGGGATCTGGGCAGTGATCTGAAGGGATGTTGGGCAGTGGTCTGGAGGGATCGGGACTGTGATCTGGAGGGATCAGTGGCAGTGACCTGGAGGGATCTGGGGCAGTCATATCGTGGGATCAGGGGCAGTGATCTGGAGGGATCTGGAGCAGAGATCTGGAGGGATCGGGGCAGTGATCTCGAGGGATCAGGGGCAGTAATCTGGAGGGATCTGGGGAAGTGGTCTGGAGGGATCGGGGCAGTGATCTGTAGGGATCATGGACAGTGATCTGGAGGGAGCAGGGGCAGTGGTTTGGAGGAATTTGTGACAGTGATTTGGAGGGATCCAGAGCAGCAATCTGGATAGATCCAGGACAGAGATCTGGAGGGATCAGGGGCAGTGATCTGGAGGGATCAGTGGCAGTGATCTGGAGGGATCTGGGGCAGTTATCTGGCGGGAGCTGGGGCAGTGATTTGGAGGGATCGGGGCAGTGATCTGGAGGCATCTGGGGCAGTGATCTGGAGGGATCCGGAGCAGTAATCTGGAGGAATCTGTGACAGTGATCTGGAGGGATCTTGGGCAGGGATCTGGAGGGTTCCAGAGCAGTGATCTCGAGGGATCTGGGGTAGTGATCTGGAAAGATCTGGGACAGAGATCTGGAGGGATCTGGGGCAGTGATCTGGAGGGATCTGGGACAGTGATCTGAAGGTATCTGGAACAGTGATCTGAGGGATCGGGGCAGTGATCTGGAGGGATCAGGGACAGTGATCTGGAGGGATCATGGATAGTTGCTGTAGGGAAATGGGCAGTGTTCTGGTGGGATCTGGACCAGTGATCTGGAGGCATTAGGGGCATTGATCTGGAGGTATTAGGGGCAGTGATCTGGAGGGATCTGGGACAGTGATCTGGAGGGATCCAGAGCAGTGATCGTGAAGGATCTGGGGCAGTGATCTGGAAAGATCCGGGACAGAGATCTGGAGGGATCAGGGGCAGTGATCTGGAGGGATCTGGGACAGTGATCTGAAGGTATCTGGGACAGTGATCTGGAGGGATCCAGGGCAGTGATCTGGAAGGATCAGGGCAGTGATCTGGAGGGATCTGGGGCAGTGACTGGAGAGATTGGGGCAGTGATCTGGAGGGATCTTGGGCAGTGATCTGGTGGGATCAGGGACAGTGATCTGGAAGGATCTGGGGCAGTGATCTGGAAGGATCAGCAGCAGTGATCTGGACTGGTCTGGAGTGATCTGGAGGGATCTGAGGCAGAGATCTGAAGGGATTGGGGTCAGTGATCTGGAAAGATCTGAGGCAGTGATCTGGAGGGATAGGGGCAGTGATATGGAGGGATTTTGGGCAGTGATCTGGAGAGATCTGGGGCAGTGATATGGAGCGATCTGGAGGGATCTGGGGCAGTGATCTGGAGTGATCTGGGGCAGTGATTTGGACTGGTCTGGAGTGATCTGGAGGGATCTGGGACAGTTATCTGGAGGGATCTGGAGCAGTGATCTGGAGGCATCTGGGGCAGTGATCTGGAGGGGCAATGACTGTGATCTGGGGGGATCTGGCCAGTGATCTGGAGGGATCCAGAGCAGTGATCTGAAGGGATCTGGGCAGTGATCTGGAGGGATCTGGGGCAGTGATCTGGAGGAATCTGTGACAGTGATCTGGAGGAATCAGGGGCAGTGATCTGGAGGAATCTGTGACAGTGATTTGGAGGGATCTGGGGCAGTGATCAGGAGGGATTTGGGGCAGTGATCTGGAGGGATCTGGAGCAGTGATCTGGAGGAATCAGGGGCAGTGGTTTGCAGGGATCAGGGGCAGTGATCTGGAGGGATCTGGGGCAGTGATCAGGAGGGATCCGGAGCAGTGATCTGGAGGAATCTGTGACAGTGATCTGGAGGAATCTTGGGCAGTGATCTGGAGGGATCCAGAGCAGTGATCTCGAGGGATCTGGGGCAGTGATCTGGAAAGTTCTGGGATAGAGATCTGGAGGGATCAGAGGCAGTGATCTGGAGGGATCTGGGACAGTGATCTGGAGGGATTGGGACAGTGATCTGGAGGGATCATGGACAGTTGCTGTTGGGAAATGGGCAGTGATCTAGAAGGAACTGGGGCAGTGATCTGGTGGGATCTGGACCAGTGATCTGGAGGGATTAGGGGCAGTGATCTTGAGGGATCTGGGGCAGTGATCTGGAAAAATCTGGGACAGAGATCTAGAGGGATCAGGGGCAGTGATCTGGAGGGATCTGGGACAGTGATCTGAAGGTATCTGAGACAGTTATCTGGAGGGATCGGGGCAGTGAACTGGAGGGATCATGGACAGTTACTGTAGGGAAATGGGCAGTGATCTTGAAGAAACTGGGGCAGTGATCTGGTGGGATCCAGACCAGTGATCTGGAGGGATTAGGGGCAGTGATCTGGTGGGATTAGGGCAGTGATCTGGAGGGATCTGGAGCAATGACTGGAGAGATTAGGGCAGTGATCTGGAGGGATCAGGGCAGTGATCTGGAGGGATCTGGGGCAGTGACTGGAGAGATTGGGGCAGTGATCTGGAGGGATCCGGGGCAGTGATCTGGTTGGATCAGAGGCAGTGATCTGGAAGGATCAGGAGCAGTGATCTGGAGGGATCTGCGGCAGTGATCTGGAGGGATCTTGGGCAGTGCTCTGGAGGGATCTGGGGCAGTGATCTGGTGGGATCTGCGTCAGTAATCTAGAGGGATCAGGGAAGTGATCTGGAGGGATCTGAGGCAGAAATCTGGAGGGATCTGGGGCAGTGATCTGGAGAGATCGGGGACAGAGATCTGGAGGGATAGGGGCAGTGATCTTGAGGGATCCGGGACAGTGATCTGGTGGGAACCGGAGCAGTGATCTTGAGGGATCTGGGACAGTGATCTGGGAGATCAGGGGCAGTGATCTTGGAGGTGATCTAGAGCGATTTGGAGGTATGTGGTGCAGTGATTTGGAGGGATGTGGGACATTGATCTGGAGTGTTCTGGAGCAGTGATCTGAAGGGATGCATGACAGTGATCTGGAGGGATCTGGGGCAGTGATCTGGAGGGATCTGGAGCAGTGATCTGGAGGCATCTGGGGCAGTGATCTGGAGGGGCAATGACTGTGATCTGGAGGGATCTGGCCAGTGATCTGGAGGGATCCAGATCAGTGATCTGGAGGGGTCTGGGCAGTGATCTGGTGGAATCTGGGGCAGTGATCTGGAGGGATCTGGGACAGTGATCTGGAGGGATGTTGGGCAGTGATCTGGAGGAATCAGGGGCAGTGATCTGGAGGAATCTGTGACAGTGATCTGGAGGGATCAGTGCCAGTGATCTGGTGGGATTTGGAGCAGTAATCTGGAGGAATCAGGGGCAGTGGTTTGCAGGGATCAGGGGCAGTGATCTGGAGGGATCTGGGGCAGTGATCTGGAAAGATCTGGGACAGAGATCTGGAGGGATCAGGGGCAGTGATCTGGAGGGATCTGGGACAGTGATCTGAAGGTATCTGGGACAGTGATGTGGAGGGATTGGGGCAGTGATCTGGAGGGGTCAGGGAGAGTGATCTGGAGAAATCGGGGCAGTGATCTGGAGGGATCTGAGGCAGTGATCTGGAGAGATCGCGGCAGTGATCTGGCGGGATCTGGGGCAGTGATCTGGTGGGATCTGGGGCAGATATCTGGAGTGATCCAGGGCAGTGATCTGGAGGGATCTGGGGCAGTAATCTGGAGGGAACGGGGCAGTGATCTGGAGGGATCTGAGGCAGTGATCTGGAGGGATTGGGGCAGTGATCTGGAGGGATCAGGAGCAGTGATCTTGAGTGTTCGGTGCAGTGATCTGGAGGGATCTGGGGCAATGATCTGGAGGGATCAGGGGCAGTGATCTGGAGGGATCAGGTGCAGTGAACTGGAGTGATCTGGAGGGATCAGGGGCAGTGATCTGGAGTGATCTGGCGCAGTGATCTGGAGGGAACTGGAACAGTGATCTGGAGGGATCCTCGGCATTGATCTGGAGGGATCTGTGATAGTGATCTCACAGGATCTGGGGCAGTGATCTGGAGGGATCAGGGGCATTGATCAGGAGGGATCTGGAGCAGTGATCTGGAGGGATCTGAGCCAGTGATCTGAAGGGATTGGGGACAGTGATCTGGAGAGATCTGAGGCAGTGATATGGAGGGATAGGGGCAGTGATATGGAGGGATCAAGAGGGATCTGGGGCAGTGATCTGGAGTGACCTGGGCCAGTGATCTGGAGAGATCTGGGGCAGTGATATGGAGGGATCTGGAAGGATCTGGGGCAGTGATCTGGAGTGACCTGGGGCAGTGATCTGGACTGGTCTGGAGTGATCTGCAGGGATCTGGGACAGTGATCTGGAGGGAACTGGGGCAATGATCTGGAGGGATGTGGACGAGTGATCTGGAGGGATCAGGGGCAGTGATCTGGACGTATATGGGGCAGTGATCTGGAGTGATCTTGAGGGATTGGGGCAGTGATCTGGTGTGATCTGTGGCAGTGATCTGGAGGGATCTGGGGCAGTGATCTGGAGGGATCTGGGGCAGTGATCTGGAGGGATCAGGGGCAGTGATCTGGAGGTATATGGGGCAGTGATCTGGAGTGATCTTGAGGGATTGGGGCAGTGATCTGGAGGGATCTGGGCAGTGATCTGGATGGATCTGGGACAATGCTCTGGAGGGATCTGGGGCAGTAATCTGGAGGGATCAGGGGCAGTGATCTGGAGGGAACTGGGGCAGTGATCTGGAGGGATCTGGGGCAGTGATCTGGAGGTATATGGGGCAGTGATCTGGAGTGATCTTGAGGGATTGGGGCAGTGTTCTGGGGAGTTCTGGGGCAGTGATCTGGAGGGATCTGGGACAGTGATCTGGAGCGATCTGGGGCAGTAATCTATAGGGATCAGGGGCAGTGATCTGGAGGGAACTGGGGCAGTGATCTGGAGGGATCTGGACCAGTGATCTGGAGGGATCAGGGGCAGTGATCTGGAGGGAACTGGGGCAGTGATCTGGAGGGATCTGGACCAGTGATCTGGAGGGATCAGGGGCAGTGATCTGGAGGGACCGGGGCAATGATCTGGAGGGATCAGGTGCAGTGATCTGGAGGGATCTGGATGGATCGGGGCAGTGATCTGGAGGGATCAGGGGCAGTGAACTGGAGTGACTTGGAAGGATCAGGGGCAGTGATCTGGTGGGATCAGGGGCAGTGATCTGGAGTGATCTGGGGCAGTGATCTGGAGTGATCTCGAGTGATCTGGGGCAGTGATCAACAATGATCTGGAATGATCTGCAGTGATCCATAGGGATCTGGGGCAGTGATCTGGAGTGATCTGGATGGATCGGGGCAGTGATCTGGCGGGATCGGGGCAGTGAACTGGAGTGATCTGGAGTCATCTGGAAGGATCAAGGGCAGTGGTCTGGTGGGATCGGGGCAGTGATCTCGACTGATCTGGGGCAGTGATCTGGAGTGATCTGAAGTGATCTGGGGCAGTGATCAGCAATGATCTGGAATGATCTGCAGTGATCCATAGGGATCTGGGACAGTGATCTGGAGGGATCGGGGCAGTGATCTGGAGTGATCGGGAGGGATCAGGGACAGTGATCTGGAGTGATCTGGGGCAGTGTTCTGGAGGGATCTGGGGCAGTGATCTGGAGGGATCAGGACAGTGATCTGGAGGGATCTGGGGCAGTGATCTGGAGGGATCTGGGGCAGTGATCTGGAGGGATCTGGGGCAGTGATCTGGAGGTATCTGGAGTGATCTGGGAGATCAGGGGCAGTGATCTGGAGGGATCAGGGGCAGTGATCTGGAGGGATTCGGGGCAGTGATCTGGAGGGATCTGGGACAATGATCTGGGGCAGTAATCTGGAGGGATCAGGGGCAGTGATCTGGAGGGAACTGGGGCAGTGATGTGGAGGGATCGGGGCAGTGATCTGGAGGGATCTGGAGGGATCAGGGACAGTGATCTGGAGTGAGCTGGGTCAGTGTCCTGGAGGGATCTGGGGCAGTGATCTGGAGGGATCTGGAGGGATCGGGGCAGTGATCTGGAGGGAACTGGAGAAGTGATCTGGAGTGATCTGGGGCAGTAATCTGGAAAGATCAGGGGCAGTGATCTGGAGGGAACTGGGGCAGTGATCTGGAGGGATCTGGACCAGTGATCTGGAGGGATCAGGGGCAGTGATCTGGAGGGATCCGGGACAGTGATCTGAAGGGATCAGTGACAGTGATCTGGAGGGATCTGGGGCAGTAATCTGGAGGGATCAGGGGCAGTGATCTGGAGGGATCAGGGGCAGTGATCTGGAGGGATCTGGGGCAGTGACTGGGGAGATTGGAGCAGTGATCTGGAGGGATCTGGAGCAGTGATCTGGAGGGATCAGGGGCAGTGATCTGGAGGGATCTGGAGTGATCTGGGGGATCAGGGGCAGTGATCTGGAGGGATCAGAGGCAGTGATCTGGAGGGATTCGGGGCAGTGCTCTGGAGTGATCAGGGACAGTGATCTGGAGTGATCTGGGGCAGTAATCTGGAGGGATCGGGGCAGTGATCTGGAGGAACTGGGGCAGTGATCTGGAGGGATTCGGGGCAGTGATCTGGATGAATCAGGGACCGTGATCTGGAGTGATCTGGGACAGTAATCTGGAGGGATCAGGGGCAGTGATCTGGAGGGAACTGGGGCAGTGATCTGGAGGGATCTGGACCAGTGATCTGGAGGGAACAGGGGCAGTGATCTGGAGGGATCTGAGGCAGTGATCTGGAGTGGTCTGGGGCAATGATCTGGAGGGATCGGGGCAGTGATCTGGAGGGATCTGGAATCAGCCTGTTGATAGTTGCTGGTCTTTTAATCTAGGTTTAAAGCTGCTGCCTCAGATGCCCTTTGAACCCCATTGACAAACCAATGGGATCAGGGGCAGTGATCTGGAGTGATCTGGGGCAATGATCTGGAGGGATCGGCGCAGTGATCTAGAGTGATCTGGAGGGATCAGGGACAGAGATCTGGAGGGATCTGGGGCAGTGATCTGGAGGGATCTGGAGGGATCTGGGGATCAGGGGCAGTGATCTGAAGGGATCAGGGACAGTGATCTAGGGTGATCTGGAGGGATTCGGGGCAGTGATCTGGAGGGATCTGGGATTGTGATCTGGAGCAATCTGGGGCAGTAATCTGGAGGAATCTGGGGCAGTGATCTGGAGGGATCTGAGGCAGTGATCTGGAGGGATCTGGGGCAGTGATCTGGAGGGTTCTTGGGTAGTGATCTGGAGGGATCAGGGACAGTGATCTGGAGGGATCCGGGGCAGTGATATGGAGGGATCTGGGGCAGTGATCTGGAGGGTTCTTGGGCAGTGATCTGGAGGGATCAGGGAGAGTGATCAGGAGGGATCCGGGGCAGTGATGTGGAGGGATCGGGGCAGTGATCTGGAGTGATCTGGAGGGATCAGGGACAGTCATCTGGAGGGATCTGGGGCAGTGATCTGGAGCGATCTGGGGCAGTAATCGGAAGGAATCTGGGGCAGTGATCTGGAGGGATCTGGGGCAGTCATCTGGAGGGTCCTTGGGCAGTGATCTGGAGGGATCTGGGACAGTGATCTGGAGGGATCCGGGGCAGTGATCTGGAGGGATCTAGGACAGTGATCTGGAGGGATCCGGGGCAGTGATCTGGAGGGATCTGGAATCAGCCTGTTGATAGTTGCTGGTCTTTTAATCTAGGTTTAAAGCTGCTGCCTCAGATGCCCTTTGAACCCCATTGACAAACCAATGGGATCAGGGGCAGTGATCTGGAGTGATCTGGGGCAATGATCTGGAGGGATCGGCGCAGTGATCTAGAGTGATCTGGAGGGATCAGGGACAGTGATCTGGAGGGATCTGGGGCAGTGATCTGGAGGGATCTGGAGTGATCTGGGGATCAGGGGCAGTGATCTGGAGGGATCCGGGGCAGTGATCTGGAGCGATCTGGGGCAGTAATCTGGAGGAATCTGGGGCAGTGATCTGGAGGGATCCGGGGCAGTGATCTGGAGGGATCCGGGGCAGTGATCTGGAGGGATCCGGGGCAGTGATCTGGAGGGATCTGGAATCAGCCTGTTGATAGTTGCTGGTCTTTTAATCTAGGTTGACAGCTGCTGCCTCAGATGCCCTTTGAACCCCATTGACAAACCAATCAGCCTGGACTCAGGACAGGGAGGAGTACAATGGGACTGCGGGTCCCATGTGGCCTCTTGCTGTGCCATAATGCCAGTGTGATTCTGTTATACACCAGGGACAAGAGCTCACGCATGTCCTGGCTGGTGCTCACCGGTGGTGGGTCTGATACAGAGTGAAGCAAAGGTGCCGATGATCAGGTCGGAGCGCTAACATGGAGCCAAGACTCAAAAGACCTCCGCCTTTACTGAAGCGATCTCTTCCTGAGGCCAAAGAGAGCGGCCTGTCCAACTGAATAAGTGCCCAGAGCCACAAACTGGTCAAAGTGTCAGATCCTCACAGTTTCTAAAGTCTGGGTTCCAGTTGG
>NW_025213167.1:0-2239 GCF_004010195.1 Chiloscyllium plagiosum
GTGCTGTGTTAACTTTCAGCCTGTAATTAATCTCCGTGGTACAACTAAACTATACTGAAAGCCACAAGCAGCTAACTATCCCTGAAGGCGAAAGCTTTCAACAAGCACAGGGTTGAATTATGCTGACATAGGATGGGCTAGTGTCACTCATTCACCACAGGAGCTAACTGTCGTTTCCTCATCTTTGTCAAATGCAGCCGCCGTTATAAATAGCACAGGTTGTGAAATTCCTCAGAGGTCCTGTCACCTTGTCTCTCTGCTACTGTTACCTGACCAGATGTGTGTGAGGCATCCTCAGCACTTACAGCAGCTGCGAGTTAATCTATATATGATCTTGGTTTGGACATAAAGTCTTCAACCTTCAACTGTTAACTAAACTGACCTCTCTGCATATGGGTTGTGACTGACTTAGACCATGAGGATGTAAAATATAAGAGATGAATTAGGACATTCGACCCGTTGAGACTGTGATCCCATTACTCATCAAGAAACTACCTATATCTTTCTTAAATACACTCAATGACCTGGCCCCCAGAGTCTCCTGTGGCAATGTGTTCCGAAGATTCACCACCCTCTGGTTGAAGATATTCCTCCTCATCTAATTTTTAAAGGGTTTTCACTTCACTCTGAAGCTGTGTCCTTGTGTCCTAGTCTCTGCGACCAGTGGAAATATCTTCTCCAAGCCCATGCTTATCCAGGCTTCTCAGTGTTCTGTAAGTTTCAATCAGATTACCCCTCAAACTTCTAACCTCCATCGAGTACAGACCTAGGGTCCTCAATTGCTCCTCATAGGACAAGCTCATCATCCTCAGGATCATGTTTGTAAATGTCCTCTGGACCTCCTCCAAACCAGCACATCCTTCATTTGATTTGGAGTGCAAAACTGCTCACAATATTCCAAATGCAGTCTGGCCAGAACTTTATACAGCCACCACAGCACATCTCTGCTCTTGTATTCTCGTCCTTTTGAAATGATTGCTAGTATTGCACTTGCCTTCCTAACTGCTACTAAAACTGCATGTTAACCTGAAGAGAATTGTGAACCAGGACTCAAAAGCCCCGTTGTGCTTCAAATTTCCAAAGCCTTTCCCCATTTATAAAATAGTCTACCACCTCTATTCATTCTATCAAAGTGAATAACCTCACCATTTCCTACAGTGCATTCCATCTGCCACTTCTTTGCCCATTTTCCTAGCCTGTTCATGTAGCCTTCCTGCTACCTCCACACATGTTGTCAATGTCACTCTGCATCACAAACCAGCCATCCAGCCAACTGAGTTAACTAACCCCCATCAGAGAGAGGTTTAAAACAGCGTCTCTGGGAAATCACGTTCTCCATGTTTGGGTTGCCAACAACTGCAGGATTATGTTCTTCGCTTTACTCTGGCAATTTCTTGCCAATGTTTACATTTGATGCCAATTAAGAAAGATACTGAAGACAGTTTTAAAATTTTGGAGCTGTTGGAAATTTGTTGGGAGATTGCAGATTCTTCCAAATATTCTCTTTCCATGGACCTGTGCAAATGACTGTCATTGTGACCAGTGTCAACAACTCAGGGTACATGGAGGGTATAACTTTGACTGAGGGCAATTGTATACAGCAGGCAATAATGTAGTTACCCTTCATACACCTTTCCTGATTTTCATTCATTTTAACTGAAGATATAATTGCATGGCCAAGATATATAATAGGCAGTGGACCCAATGCTACCCAGCATTTCTCTATAGTCCACAGTGAAATTGATCTCTGGTGCAATGATGTACATCTGTTGGAGTGGATTGCACATTTATCATTGCCCCAGGCTACAGACCAACACCTCGGGGTTATTTTCAGAGCTGTCAGTTATAAAGTCATAGAGATGGACAGCATGGAAACAGACTGTTCGGTCCAACTTGTCCATGCCGACCAGATATCCCAACCCAATCTAGTTCCACCTGCCAGTACCCAGCGCATATCCCTCCAAACCCTTCCTATTCATATACCCATCCAGATGCCTTTTAAATGTTGCAATTGTACCAGCCTCCACCACTTCCTCTGGCAGCTCATTCCATACACGTACCACCATCTGCATGAAAAGGTTATCCCTCAGGTCTCTTTTACATCTTTCCCATCTCACCCTAAACCTATGCCCTCTACTTCTGGACTCCCCCACTCCAGAGAAAAGACTTGTCTATTTACCCTATCCATGCCCCTCATGGTTTTATAAACCTTTATTAGGTCACCATCCAGCCTCTGACG
>NW_025213167.1:29004-31000 GCF_004010195.1 Chiloscyllium plagiosum
TCTCTGACAGGTCAATATCTATCTACCTCCTCTTCACATACTTTCAGTCATCTCGATCCTCAACACTCTGGAGAAGAGAAATCCTGACATTCAGTACCATCTGTTTGAAGAAAACAGTTGCTGCTCCTCTATCATGGCCTAATGATATGAACAAAAGAGGTTGACACAAGGGTTCAGGGAAAAAAATACTGGCCCCGATATCAAGGCAATGGTTGACTTTTGTTGACATGAAGAAGCTTAACAAAACTGGACTTAATGGGAATCAGAGTAAACCCTCCAGTGTTTGGAGTCAAACATGGCACAAAGGAAGATGTTCATCATCTCAGTCCTGGGTCAGCTCTGTGGGAGATCCTCAGGGTAGCTTCCTCTTCACAAACATCTTCAGCTGCTTCATCAATTTGACTGGTCAAACTACTCGGTGGTAAGCAAAACACCATTTATTTAAACACGAAAGATGAAATAAAACCAAAGAAAGAGGAATTTAGAATAACGTAATTCTATTGGACAACTGAACAGAATAATAGATCGAGGAGACACTCCTAATGAACTATTGCAACATAGGAAATTCCCATAAACAGAGCCCTTGGCAAAAAGGAAAATTCAGGAATTGAAAACAGCATCAAGAGAAAATTCAGAGAGAGTAGCAGCCAGGAGACATTCCCTGAAGCTTCCAACTCTCTGGAGATCCCTATCGTTTTTGATGTTACTGAGAAACCAAAACCCAGTGATCCTAATCTGTGACAGCTGGCCACACACATTCAGGCTGCATTAAAATAAACCTAAGGCCTCGCTAGCTGTTTACTCAAGTGGTCTGAACTAGCCAGCTTGGTAACGGTTGTTCAATATCTCTCTTAAAGGAAACTAGGACAAAAAGCCTCTTTAAGCTGCAGCATCATCACACTTGTCAGCACATCAAGCTGTCAAACAGGAATCAGGGGTAATCCAGTCAGGCCATTGGCCTTGTCCAATCGAACGAGGAAGCAGCTAATCAGTCCCTTGAGGCACTTACACAGGAACAGTAGGAGGCTATTCAGTCAGTTGAGCAACTTAAACAGGAACAGGAGGAGGCCATTCCCACCTCAATGCACTTACACGGGGGCAGAATGAGGTAATTTATGCTGATTCCTGATGAATGTCTTATGCACGAAACTTCGATTCTCCTGGTCCTCAGATGCTGCCTGACCTGCTGTGCTTTTCCAGCAATCGACGCTCTACTCTGATCTCCAGCATCGGCAGTCTTAAGTGTCTCCTAATTGAAGCTCCAAAATGATGAACAAGTGGAGTAAAGGCTGCACAGGCAGACTGCTCCATGTTGTTCCAGGTGGCTCCGTTGCTCATGATACACACGTGGGACTTTAACGTGTATTTTTTCTTGCGGTGAGGAGGGAAGCCATATTGTGAAGTCTCAAGAAGGCATCTTCCAACTCCGAGAAGCCAGCCTGGTGTTCTCTATGTAGGGCGGAAGCTGATGGGAATGGATACCTGTTGCAGAAGGAAGGTATTGTGGCTGCTGTTGGGGACTGTGAGAAACCTGACGTTCAGTACGGGTTCACACGCCGACTGCACAATAACATGGGGAGAGTTAATTTAGGCATATAAACTATTAGGAAAGTCACATTGGACTGATGAATGGACTCTCTAAGTTCAAATAATGCTGATCATGTTCATGTTGATCTTGTCGAGTGCTTGTCCTGTTCAGTGTAATCTGTATATCTTACTCTGTCCAAGTCTATTTTCACCCTATGATCTGTCTGGCCATGTTTACTATGATCTGCCTCCACTGCATATAATAGTGTTTCCCTGAGGTACACATGACAATAAATCAAACCAATCAATTCTGCGTAAAGTATGGAATTTCTCACCCTATCAACGTCTCTTAGTAAATAAGTGATCTCTGTCACTGGTCCTGTTTCAACATCACTATTTCTTTGTCTCTCACATTTCTACAGATTAAACACTCAGCTTCTTCACTCTATTCTCATGATACCATCACCGG
>NW_025213168.1:0-2093 GCF_004010195.1 Chiloscyllium plagiosum
TGAAGAGTCCTGTTGAGTAGTCGCAAAAATGAAGCTGCTTGCTGTTTGTACGGAGACGAATAGAAAAGGAATATCCTTGAGTATGCTAATAGAAGCTTCCATTCCATACTGGTTCAAAGTCTGGGATTCAGCAATAGGATAGAAGGGAAGGGTTTGACCCACCTTAGTTAAGACCTCCAGATAATCGTAGCCATAGACTTAAATACATAGCGTCATAAAGATGTACAGCACAGAAATGGACCCTTCAGTCCAACTAGTCCATGCCAACAAGATATCCGAAACCTAATCTAGTCCCATTTGCCAGTGCTTGGCCCATATCCCTCTAACCCCTTCCTATTCATATACCAATCCAGGTGCCTTTTAAATGTTGCAATTATAGCAGCCTCCAACATTTCCTCTGACAGCTCATTCCATATACACACCACCCTCTGCATGAAAAGGTTGCTTCTTAGGTCCCTTTTAAATTGTTCCCCTCTCACCCTAAACCTGTGCCCTCTAATTCTGGGCTCTCACACCCCAGGGAAAAGACCTTGTCTATTTATCCTATCCATGCCCCTCATGATTTTATAAACCTCTAAGGTCACCCTCTCAGCCCCCAACACTGCAGGGAAATCAGCCCCAGCCTATTACAACCTCTCCCTATACCTCAAATCCTCCAACGTTGGCAACATTCTTATAAATCTTTTCTGAACTCTTTCAAGTTTCACAACATCCTTCCAATAGGAGGGAGACCAGAATTGCACACAGTATTCCAAAAGTGGCCTAACCAATGTCCTGTACAGGTGCAAAATAATCTCCCAACTCCTATAGTCAATGCACCGGCCAATAAAGGAAAGCATACCAAACGCCTTCTTCACTATCCTATCTACCTATGACTCCATTTTCAAGGAACTATGAACCTGCACTCCAAGGTCTCTTTATTCAGCAACAAAACCTTACCATTAAGTGTGTAAGTGGTGCCCTGATTTGCCCTTCTAAAATGCAGCATCTCGCAGTTATCTGAATTAAACTCCATCTGCCACTCCTCAGCCCACTGGCCCATCTGATCAAGATCCCATTGTACTCTGAGGTAACCTTCCTCACTGTCCACTACACCTCCAATTTTGGTGTAATCTGCAAACTTACTAATTATACCTCCTATGTTCACATCCAAATCATTTATATAAATAATGAAAATCAGTGGACCCAGCACCGAACCTTGTGGCATACTACTGGTCACAGGCCTCCAGTCTGAAAGGCAACCCTTCACCACAACTCTCTGTCTTCTACCTTTAAGCTAGTTCTGTATTGAAATGGCTAGTTCTCTCTGTATCCCATGAGATCTAACCTTACTAATCAGTCTACCCTGAGGAACTTGTTGAACGCCTTACTGAAGTTCATATAGATCACATCCACCATTCTACCCTCATTAATCCACTTTGTTACTTCTTCAGAAACTCAATCAAGTTTGTGAGACATGATTTCCCACGCACAAAGCCATACTGCCTATCCCTAATCAGTCCTTGCCTTTTCAAATACATGTAAATCCTGTTCCTCAGGATTCCCTCCAACAACATTCCCACCACCAATGTCAGACTCACCAGTCTAACACTTTGGATAGCATGGGGTGCAGATGTTCTGAACAGCAAAGTTTTTGAAGGAAACTGTTTCAAATTGCTGCAAAGTGCTGTTAAGTGCCATTGTTGCAACTCTTATTTTAAATTCATTCAAGGGATGGGCCCACTGCTAACTAGACCAGCATTTATTGCCCATCCTTAATTGTTTACAAGTTGTTTAATTGTTGCTTATGGTTAAGAGTCAACCATGGGCGGCACGGTAGCACAGTGGTTAGCACGGTTGCCTCACAGCGCCAGAGACCCGGGTTCAATTCCCGCCTCAGGCGACTGACTGTGTGGAGTTTGCACGTTCTCCCAGTGTCTGCGTGGGTTTCCTCCAGGTGCTCCGGTTTCCTCCCACAGTCCAAAGATGTGCAGGTCAGGTGAATTGGCCATGCTAAATTGCCTGTAGTGTTAGATGAAGGGGTAAATGTAAGGGTATGGGTGGGTTGCACTTCGGCGGGTCGGTGTGGACTTGTTGGGCCAAAGGGCCTGTTT
>NW_025213168.1:29962-31000 GCF_004010195.1 Chiloscyllium plagiosum
CGCAGTTTTTTACAATATATGTTAATGATATAGAAGATGGCATTAGCAATAACATTCGCAAATTTGCTGATGATACTAAGCTGGCTGGCAGTGTGAAATGTGAGGATGATGTTAGGAGATACAGGGTGACCTGGATAGGTTAGGTGAGTGGTCAGATGCATGGCAGATGCAGTTTAATGTGGATAAATGTATGGTTATCCACTTTGGTGGCAAGAACAGGAAGGCAGATTACTACCTAAATGGAATCAATTCAGGTAAAGGGGCGGTACAAAGAGATCTGGGTGTTCTTGTACACCAGTCAATGAAGGTAAGCATGTAGGTACAGCAGGTAGTGAAGAAGGCTAATAGCATGCTGGCCTTCATGTCAAAAGGGATTGAGTATAGAAACAAAGAGGTTCTTCTGCAGCTATACAGGGACCTGGTGAGACCACACTTGGAGTATTGTGTGCAGTTCTGGTTTCCAAATTTGAGGAAAGACATTCTGGCTATTGAGGGAGTGCAGCGTAGGTTCACGAGGTCAATTCCTGGAATGGCAGGACTACCTTACGCTGAAAGACTGGAGTGACTGGGCTTGAATACCCTTGAGTTTAGAAGACTGATAGGGGATCTGATTGAGACATATAAGATTATGAAAGGATTGGACACTCTGGCAGCAGGAAACATGTTTCCGCTGATGGGTGAGTGCCGAACCAGAGACCACAGCTTAAAAATCCGGGGTAGACCATTTAGGAGAGAGATGAGGAGAAACGTCTTCACCCAGAGAGTGGTGGCTATGTGGAATGCTCTGCCCCAGAGTGCAGTGGAGGCCCAGTCTCTGGATTCATTGAAGAAAGAGTTAGATAGAGCTCTCAAGGATAGTGGAATCAAGGGTTATGGAGATAAGGCAGGAACAGGATACTGATTAAGGATGATCAGCTCATATTGAATGGTGGTGCAGGCTCGAAGGGCAGAATGGCCTACTGCTGCACCTATTGTCTATTGTCTATTGTCTATTGCCTATTGTCTATTATCCACAGCTCGACCCTCATCACATTTTTC
>NW_025213169.1:0-3457 GCF_004010195.1 Chiloscyllium plagiosum
TGAGCTCATAAAACTCACTCTGTTCATCACTTGCCTTAATGCATCATCAACTCCCTCCATCCTGGTTGTAAAACTTGTGCAATTTGTAACCATTAATTCAATATATGTTCAATTTTCTTCGTCCTTTAAAATTAATTTATTTTGTCCTCTCTGTGCGGAAGAAAGGTATAAGAATCTGCTCAGATATAGATAGAACAGATACATGTTGGATGTATATATATGTATAATATACATATATATGACCCAGAGTGACTCCCTTTGATAGTTCTGCACCAAGGCTGCAAGACCACTGCCCCTGTCCCAGGCTGTGGCTGCAATCTCATCAATTCTGGTCTCCCTGCTATAGGAAAAAGTTTAAAATCACACAACACCACGTTATAGTCCAACAGGTTTATTTGGAAGCACTAGCTTTCCACTCCTTCATCAGGTGGTTGTGCACAACCTGATGAAGGAGCAGCGTTCCAAAAGCTAGTGCTTCCAAATAAACCTGTTGGACTATAACCTGGTGTTGTGAGATTTTGGATACATGTTGGACGGAGTTGGTTTTAAGCCCAATGTAATGTAGTTACCTTACGTAGAGCAAAATAACACTAGCACTTGTCACTAACTGTTAGCCTTATGTAACAGTTAATGATACAAGTGCTCACTTGTGAGTGACTCTTACATAACACTCGGCAGATTACATAAAAGCTTGTTACCTGAGAGTTAAAGAAGCATTTTAACACACTCTGCAGAAGTTAGTTCATACTGTATAGCACTTTTCCCAAAATAATTCAAAGAATCACAGATGCCGATGATCTGAAACAAAAACAGAAATTGGTGCAGACAATGAGCTGGTCTGGCAGCATCTGTGGAGAGAACATAGAGTTCTGATAAAGAGTCACCGGACTTGAAACATTACCTTGAAAGACATTTGGTCAGGTAGATTAGATTAGCTCCAGTATGGAAACAGGCCCTTCGGCCCAACAAGTCCACACCAACCTTCCGAAGAGTAACCCACCCAGACCCATTTCGCTCTGACTAACGCGCCTAACACTATGGGCAATTTAGCATGGCCAATTCACCTGGCCTGCACATCTTTGGATTGTGGGGGGAAACCGGAGCACCCGGAGGAAACCTACGCAGAAACGGGGAGAAAGTGCATTCTTCACACAGACAGTCACCTGAGGATGGAATCAAACCCAGGTCCCTGGTGCTGTGAGGCTGCAGTGTTAACGACTGAGCCACTGTGCCGCCCTTAGGTAGGTGGATGGGAAAGGTTTAGAGGGATATAGACCAAGTACAGGCAAGTGGGACTAGTTCAGCTTAGGATATCTGGTCGGCATGAACAAGTTAGATTGAAGGGTCTGTTTCTGCGCCACATGACTCTCTGGGAATGGACAGTTATGGTTAATATCAGGATGCTGCCTGAACTGCTGTGCTTTTCTAGCACCACTCTAATCTAGATTCTGGTTAATATCAGGTCAGGAGAAAGTGAGGACTGCAGATGCTGGAGATCGGAGCTGAAAATGTGTTGCTGGAAAAGCGCAGCAGGTCAGGCAGCATCCAAGGAGCAGGAGAATCGACGTTTCGGGCGTAAGCCTGAAGAAGGGCTCATGCCCGAAACATCGATTCTCCTGCTCCTTTAATATCAGGTCAACCATGATCTTATTGAATGATGGGACAGGCTCAAACAGTTGAGTGGCCTATTCCTGTTCCTTGTATGTAAGACCTGACACCCATGTTCAAGCAATTGGACAACTGAACTTTCAGCCATTGGTTTTATTGGTCACTTACACATGAGGAAAGCTTAATAACAATAGAATGATTATCTATAAAGACAAGACGGCCTTTGTCAGCACTAAAGTTTTGTTTATGCATTTGCAAGATGTGGCATCACGTCAGTATTATTGTGCACAGTCATCACTAGGCCTGCTTTTTATTCCAGAAATTTTTCTGATTAAAATTGCATTCACATTTGCTATGTTGAGGGGTGACAGATGTCAGAGGTAAGTTCTTTACTCAGAGAGTAGTAGGGGCGTGGAATGCCCTGTCTGCAACAGTAATGGGCTCGCCAATATTGAGGGCATTTAAATGGTCATTGGATAAACATATGGATGATATTGGAATAGTGTAGGTTAGATGGGCTTTAGATTGGTTTCCCAGGTTGGTACACCATTGACTGCGTTGTAATGTTCAATGATTTATGGCTGGATTTAAGAACATGACCGCAGAACACTGACCTGGGGTTTTGTGCTGCTTCTTGAATGACATTGCTGCACACTGCTGCCTCCTTCAGGCACAGTGGGTTCTGTCAGGCTGCATGGAGCATCTGCAATGTCCATGTGCCACTGATCGCCACCTGCCTGTGATGGAGTGTCTCGGGAGACTGGGGGGCGAGGGGGAGGCAGAGGTAGAGGCTGGGGCTGAGGGAGCTGCCCTGGCAGAGACAGCAGAGTAAGGCGCCTTTGTTGTGAAATAAAAACTTGAAGAAGTGTGGATGACGGAAATCAAAAACCAAAACAGAAACTACTGGAAAAGCTCAGCAAGTCTGGCAGCATCTGTGGAGAGAAATCAGAGTTAACGTTTCAGGGTCCAGTGACCCTTCCTCAGAACTGGTAGTAGCTAGGAAAAAGTTTTTATGCAGACGTTAGACTGGGCGGAGGGTGTAAGGAACACTTAATAGGTAGAGATCGAGCCTAAAGTGAGAGAGAAGGATGGTTGGACAGACAAAGGAGTGGATAATGATCAGCCTGGGTGAATGAATAGCTACTAATGGGGACTATTAGTGGCTAACAATGGATAGTGTGTAATAGCAGACCATGTGATAACAAGGCCTGGTATCTGGGGATTGGTTAAGACATGGGAGAAGGTGACTCAAACCCTAAAATTGTTGAACTTGATATTGAGTCCAGAAGACTGCAGGGTCTCCAAGCGTAAAATGAGGTACTGAGCTTCGTTGGAGCACAGCAGCAAGCCTGAGACAGAGACATTGGCCAGGGAACATGGTGGGGAGTTAAAGTGTCAGGCAACTGGAAGCTCAGGGTCATTTTTATGGGCAGAACGTAGACATTTTGCAAAGCGATCACCTCAGTCTTTACTTTGTTTCCCAAATGTAGAGGAGACCACATTATGGACAGCGAATGTAGTAGACCAGATTATGGAAAGTTTAGGTAAAGTGCTGCTTCACCTGGAAGACATGAGGAGGGAGTCAAAGCGGTTACAGTCATAGGGATGTACAGCATGGATCCTTCGTCCATGCCGATGGAGCCTTTAGGCCTTTAGGGCCTTGGATGGAGGTGAGGGAGGAGGTGTGGGCGAGTCAAAGCGGTTACAGTCATAGGGATGTACAGCATGGATCCTTCGTCCATGCCGATGGAGCCTTTAGGCCTTTAGGGCCTTGGATGGAGGTGAGGGAGGAGGTGTGGGCGCAGGTTTTGCAGTTCCTGCGGTGGCAGGGGAAGGTGCCAGGATGGGA
>NW_025213169.1:9980-12102 GCF_004010195.1 Chiloscyllium plagiosum
CTACCCAATAACCTTACCAAAGCCAATGTGCTGCAGGGAGACCAAACTACCCAAAGCATTCCCAATGCCAATGTGCTGCAGTGAGACCCATCTCGCCAATGGCCTTCCCAAAGTCAACGTGCTGCAGGGAGACCCATCTCCCCAATGGCCTTCTCAATGCCAATGTGCTGCAGGGAGACCCAGCTACCCAATAACCTTACCAAAGCCAATGTGCTGCAGGGAGACCCAGCTTTCCAATGGCCTTCCTAATGCCAACGTTCTGCACTGAGACCCAGTTCCCCAATGGCCTTCCCAAAGCCAATATGCAGGACTGAGACCCAGCTCTTCAAGAGTCTTCCCAATGCCAACGTGCTGGACTGAGATACAGCTCCCCAATGCCAACGTGATGCACTGAGACCCAGCTCCCCAATGGCCTTCCCAATGCCAACGTGATGCACTGAGACCCAGCTCCCCAATAGCCTTCCCAATGCCAATGTGCCACACCAATACCCATCCACCCAATGACCTTTCCAATGTCAATTTGCTGCACCTAGACCCAGCTCCCCAATGGCCTATAGCCTTCCCAATGCCAATGTGCCACACCAATACCCATCCACCGAATGACCTTCCCAATGTCAATTTGCTGCACCTAGACCCAGCTCCCCAATGGCCTTCCTAATGCCAACGTACTGCACTGAGACCAAGCTCCGTAATGGCCTTCCTAATGCTAACGTACTGCACTGACACCTATCCACCCAATGGCCTTCCTAATGCCAAAGTGCTACACCGACACCCATCCACCCAATGGCCTTCCCAAAGCCCATGTGTTGCACTGAGACCCAATTGCCTAATGGCCTTCCCAATGACAACGTGCTGCACTGAGATCCAGCTCCACAATAGCCTTCCCAACGCCAATGTACTGCACCAGGACACAGCTCCCCAGTGGCCTTCCCAACAATATCATGCTGCACTGAGACCCAGCTCCCCAATGGCCTTCTTAATGCCAACTTACTGCATCATGACCCAGCTCCCTAATGACCGTCCTAATGCCGACTTACTGAACCAGGAAACAGCTCCCCAATGGCCTTCCTAATGCCAATTTACTGCACCAGGACACAGCTCCTCAATGGCCTTCCCAACACCATTGTGCTGCACTGAGGCCCAGCTCCCTACTAGCCTTCTCAATGCCAACGTACTGAACCAGGACATAGCTCCCCAATGGCTTTCCTAATGCCAACATACTGCACCATGACCCAGCTCCCCAATGGCCATCCCAATACCAACGTGCTGCACAAGCACACAGCTCCCCAATGGCCTTCCCAATGCCAATGTACTGCACTGAGACCCAGCTCCCCAATGCCTTCCTAACGCCAATGTACTGCACTGAGACCCAGTTCCCCAATGGCCTTCCCATTGCCAATGTGCTGCAGGGAGACCCAGCTCTCCAATGGCCTTCCTAATGCCAAAGTACTGCACTGAGACCCAGCTCCCCAATGCCTTCCTAATGCCAACGTGCTGCACCAGGACCCAGCTCCCCAATGGCCTTTCTAATGCCAAAGTGTTGCACCGATACCCATCAACCCAATGGCCTTCCCAATGCCAACGTGCTGCACTGAGACCAAGCTCCCCAATGGCCTTCCCAAAGCCAATGTTCTGCACTGAGACCCAGATCCCCAATGGCCTTTCTAATGCCAACATACTGCACCATGACCCAGCTCCACAATAACCTTCCCAACGCCAACATACTGCACCAGGACACAACTCCTCAATGGCCTCCCCAACACCATTGTGCTGCACTGACACTCAGCTCCCTAATGGCCTTCCCTATGCCAACGTACTGCACCATGACCCAGCTCCCCAATGTCATTCCCAATACCAACTTGCTGCACCAGGACGCAGCTTCCCAATGGCCTTCCCAATGCCACCGTGCTGCACTGACACACTGCTCCCCAATGGCCTTCCCAATGCCAACAGCTGCAGCGAGACCCAGCTCCCCAATGGCCTCCCCAATGCCAACGTGTTGCACCAGGACACAGATTTCCAATGCCAATGTGCTGCACCGATACCCAGCTCCCCAATGGCCTTGCCGATTGCCAATGTACTGCACTGAGACCCAGCTCCCCAATGGCCTTCCCAATGCCAA
>NW_025213169.1:12443-19623 GCF_004010195.1 Chiloscyllium plagiosum
CTCCCCAATGGCCTTCCCAAAGCCAACGCACTGCAGTGAGACCCATCTCCCCAATAGCCTTCCCAAAGCCAATGTGCTGCAGGGAGACCCATCTCCCCAATAGCCTTCCCAATGCCTATTTACTGCAGTGAGACCCAGCTCCCCAATGGCTTTACCAATACCCAATGTGCTGAAGTGAGACAGCTACCCAAAAGCCTTCTCGATGCCAATCTGCTGCAGTGAGACAGCTACCCAAAGACCTTCCCAATGCTCAGGTGCTGCAGTGAGACTCAGCTCGCCAATGGCATTCCCAATGCCGATGTGCTGCACTGAGACCCAGCTCTCCAATGGCCTTCCCAAAGCCAACGCACTGCAGTGAGACCCATCTGCCCAATGGCCTTCCCAAAGCCAACGCACTGCAGTGAGACCCATCTCCCCAATGGCCTTCCCAAAGCCAATGTGCGGCAGTGAGACCCATCTCCCCAATGGTCTTCCCAATGCCAATGTGCTGGAGGGAGACACAGCACCCCAATGGCCTTCCCAATACCAATTTGTTGCACTGAGACCCAACTACCGAACAGCCTTCCCAAAGCCAATGCGCTGCAATGAGACCCATCTCCCCAATAGCCTTCCCAAAGCCAACGTGCTGCAGGGAGACCCATCTCCCAAATGGCATTCCCAATGCGGACGTGCTGCACTGAGACCCAGCTCCCCAATGGCCTTCCCAAAGCCAATGTACTGCAGTGAGACCCATCTCCCAAATGGCTTCCCAAAGCCAATGTGCAGCAGTGAGACCCATCTCCACAAATGGTCTTCCCAATGCCAATGTGCTCGAGGGAGACACAGCACCCCAATGGCCTTCCCAACGCCAATATGCTGCAGCTCGACCCAGCTCCCCAATGCCAACGTGCTGCACTGAGACCCATCTACGCAATGGCCTTCTCAATGCTAATGTGCTGCAGGGAGACCCAGCTACCCAATAACCTTACCAAAGCCAATGTGCTGTGGACTTGTTGGGCCGAAGGGCCTGTTTCCACACTGTAATGTAATCTAATCTAATCTCTCCAATGGTCTTTCCAATGCCAATGTGCTGAAGGGAGACACAGCACCCCAATGGCCTTCCCAAAGCCAACGTGCTGCAGTGAGACCCAGCTGCCCAATGGCCCTCCAAAAGCCAATGTGCTTCAGGGAGACCCATCTCCCCAATTGCCTCCCCAACGTCAATGTGCTGCAGTGAGACCCATCTCCCCAATAGCCTTCCCAATGCCAATATGCTGCAGCACGACCCAGCTCCCCAATGCCAACGTGCTGCACTGAGACCGATCTACCCAATGGCCTTCTCAATGCCAATGTGCTGCAGGGAGACCCAGCTACCCAATAACCTTCCCAAAGCCAATGTGCTGCAGGGAGACCAAACTACCCAAGAGCATTCCAAATGCCAATGTGCTGCAGTGATACCAATCTCGCCAATGGCCTTCCCAATGCCAACTTGCTGCACTGAGACCCAACTACCCAATGGCCTTCCCAAAGCCAATGTGCTGAAGTGAGTCCCATCTCCCCAATAGCCTTCCCAAAGCCAATGTGCTGCAGTGAGACCCAACTGCCCAATAGCCTTCCCAAAGCCAATGTGCTGCAGGGAGACCCATCTCCCCAATAGCCTTCCCAAAGCCAACTTGCTGCACTGAGACACAACTACCCAATGGCCTTCCCAAAGCCAATGTCATGCAGTGAGACCCATCGCCCCAACAGCCTTCCCAAAGCCAACGTGCTGCAGGGAGACCCATCTCCCCAATGGCCCTCCCAAAGCCAATGTGCTGCAGGGAGTCCCAGCTCCACAATGGCATTCCCAATGTCAACTTGCTGCACTGAGACCCAACTACCTAATAGACTTCCCAAAGCCAATGTGCAGCAGTGGGAACCACCTCCCCAGTAGCCTTCCCAAAGCCAACGTGCTGCAGTGAGACCCATCTCCCCAATAGCCTTCCCAATGCCAATGTGCTGCAGTGAGACCCAGCTCCCCAATGGCTTTACCAATGCCAATGTGCTGCAGTGAGACAGCTACCCAAAGGCCTTCCCAATGCTCAGGCGCTGCAGTGAGACACAGCTCCCCAATGGCAATCCCAATGCTGACGTGCTGCACTGAGACCCAGCTCCCCAATGGCCTTTCCAACGCCAACGCGCTGCAGTGAGACCCATCTGCCCAATGGCCTTCCCAAAGCCAACGTGCTGCAGTGAGACCCATCTCCCCAATGGCCTTCCCAAAGCCAATGTGCTGCAGTGAGACCCAACTCCCCAATGGCCGTCCAAATGCCAATAGCTGCAGCTACACACAGCTCCCCAATGGCCTCCCCAATGCCAATGTGCTGCACCAATACCCAGCTTCCCAATGGCCTTCCGATTACCAACGTGCTGCACTGAGACCCAGCTGCCCAATGGCCTTCCCAATGCCAAAATGCTGCAGCCCGACCCAGCTCCCCAATGCCAACGTGCTGCACTGAGACCGATCTACCCAATGGCCTTCTCAATGCCAATATGCTGCTGGGAGACCCAGCTACCCAATAACCTTCCCAAAGCCAATGTGCTGCAGGGAAACCAAACTACCCAATAGCATTCCCAAAGCCAATGTGCTGCAGTGAGACCCACCTCCCCAATAGCCTTCCCAAAGCCAACGTGCTGCAGGAGACCCATCTCCCCAATAGCCTTCCCAAAGTCAACGTGCTGCAGTGAGACCCAGCTGCCCAATGGGCTTCCCCAAAGCCAACGTGCTGCAGGAGACCCATCTCCCCAATAGCCTTCCCAAAGCCAATGTGCTGCAGGGAGACCCATCTCCCCAATAGCCTTCCCAATGCCAATGTTCTGCAGTGAGACCCAGCGCCCCAATGGCTTTACCAATGCCAATGTCTGCAGTGAGACAGCTACCCAAAGGCCTTCCCAATGCTCAGGTGCTGCAGTGAGACCCAGCTCCCCAATGGCCTTCCCAAATCCAAAGCGCTGCAGTGAGACCCATCTGCCCAATGGCCTTCCCAAAGCCAAAGTGCTGCAGTGAGACCCATCTCCCCAATAGCCTTCCCAATGCCAATGTGCTGCGGTGAGACCCATCTCCGCAATGGCTTCCCAATGCCAATGTGCTGCAGTGAGACCCATCTCCCCAATGTCTTCCCAAAGCCAACGTGCTGTAGGGAGACCCATGTCTCCAATGGCCTTCCCAAAGCCAACGTGCTGCAGTGAGACCCAGCTCTCCAATGGCCTCCCCAATGCCAACGTGTTGCACCAGGACACAGATTTCCAATGCCAATGTGCTGCACCGATACCCAGCTCCCCAATGGCCTTCCGATTGCCAACGTGCTGCACTGAGACCCAGCTCCCCAATGGGCCTTCCCAATACCAATATGCTGCAGCACAACCCAGCTCCCCAATGCCAACGTGCTGCACTGAGACAGATCTACCCAATGCCCTTCTCAATGCCAATGTGCTGCAGGGAGACCCAGCTACCCAATAACCTTCCCAAAGCCAATGTGCTGCAGGGAAACCAAACTACCCAATAGCACTCCCAAAGCCAACATGCTGCAGGAGACCCATCTCCCCAATAGTCTTCCCAAAGTCAACGTGCTGCAGTGAGACCCAGCTGCCCAATGGCCCTCCCAAAGCCAACGTGCTGCAGGAGACCCATCTCCCCAATAGCATTCCCAAAGCCAATGTGCTGCAGGGAGACCCAGCTCCCCAATGGCCTTCCCAATGTCAACTTGCTGCACTGAGACCCAACTACCTAATAGCCTTCCCAAAGCCAATGTGCTGCAGTGAGACAGCTACCCAAAGGCCTTCCCAATGCTCAGGTGCTGCAGTGAGACACAGCTCCCCAATGGCATTCCCAATGCCGACGTGCTGCACTGAGACCCAGCTCCCCAATGGCCTTCCCAAAGCCAACATGCTGCAGTGAGACCCATCTGCCCAATGCCCTTCCCAAAGCCAATGTGCTGCAGTGAGACCCAGCTCCCCAATGGCTTTACGAATGCCAATGTGCTGTAGTGAGACAGCTACCCAAAAGCCTTCTTGATGCCAATCTGCTGCAGTGAGACAGCTACACAAAGGCCTCCCCAATGCTCAGGTGCTGCAGTGAGACCCAGCTCCCCAATGGCTTTACCAATGCCAATGTGCTGCAGTGAGACAGCTACCCAAAGGCCTTCCCAATGCTCAGGTGCTGCAATGAGACACAGCTCCCCAATGGCATTCCCAATGCCGACGTGCTGCACTGAGACCCAGCTCCCCAATGGCCTTCCCAAAGCCAACGCGCTGCAGTGAGACCCATCTGCCCAATGGCCTTCCCAAAGCCAACGTGCTGCAGTGAGACCCATCTGCCCAATGGCCTTCCCAAAGCCAACACGCTGCAGTGAGACCCATCTGCCCAATGGCCTTCCCAAAGCCAATGTGCTGCAGGGAGACCCAGCTCCCCAATGGCCTTCCCAAAGCCAATGTGCTGCACTGAGACCCATGTCCCCAATAGCCTTCCCAAAGCCAATGTGCTGGAGGGAGACACAGCACCCCAATGGCCTTCCCAATGCCAACGTGCTGCACTGAGACCCAATTACCCAATAGCCTTCCCAAAGCCAACGTGCTGCAGGGAGACCCATCTGCCCAATGGCCTTCCCAAAGCCAACATGCGGCAGTGAGACCCAGCTCCCCAATGGCCTTCCCAAATCCAACGTGCTGCAGTGAGACCCATCTCCCCATTGGCCTTCCCAATGCCAACGTGCTGCAGCGAGACCGAGCTCCCCAAATTGGCCTTCCCAATGCCAATGTGCTGCAGTGAGACCCATCTCCCGATAGCATTCCCAAAGCCAATGTGCTGCAGTGAGACCCCTCTCCCCAATGGCCTTCCCAACGCTAAAGTGCGGCAGGGAGACCCATCTCCCCAATGGCCTTCCCCAAGCCAATGTGCTGCAGTGAGACCCATCTCCCCAATGGCCTTCCCAAAGCCAATGTGCTGGAGGGAGACACAGCACCCTAATGGCCTTCCCAATGCCAACGTGCTGCACTGAGACCCAATTACCCAATAGCCTTCCCAAAGCCAACGTGCTGCAGGGAGACCCATCTGCCCAATGGCCTTCCCAAAGCCAACGTGCGGCAGTGAGACCCAGCTCCCCAATGGTCTTCCCAATGCCAACGTGTTGCACCAGGACAGAGCTTTCCAATGCCAATGTGCTGTACCGATACCCAGCTCCCCATGGCTATCCGATTGCCAATGTGCTGCAGCTAGATGCAGCTCCCCAATGCCAATGTGCTGCACTAAGACCCAACTAACCAATAGCATTCCCAAAGCCAATGTGCTGCAGTGAGACCCATCTCCCCAATGGCCTTCCTAAAGCCAACGTGCTGCTGGGATACCAATCTCCCCAATGGCCTTCCCAAAGCCAACGTGCTGCAGTGAGACCCAGCTCCCTAATGGCCTTCCCAAATCCAATGTGCTGCAGTGAGACCCATCTCCGCAATGGCCTTCACAAAGCCAATGTGCTGGAGGGAGACCCAGCTCCCCAATGGCCTTCCCAATGCCAACTTGCTGCACTGAGACCCAACTACCAAATAGCCTTCCCAAAGCCAATGTGCTGCAGTGAGACCCATCTCCCCAATGGCCTTCCCAAACCCAAAGTGCTGCAGTGAGACCCAACTACCCAAAGGCCTTTCCAAAGCCAATGTGCTGGAGGGAGACCCAGCTGCCCAATGGCCTTCCCAATGCAAACTTGCTGCATTGAGACCCAACTATCCAATAGCCTTACCAATGCCAACGTTCTGCACCAGGACCCAGCTCCCTAATGGCCTTCCTAATGCCAAAGTGTTGCAACGATACCCATCCACCCAATGGCCTTCCCAATGCTAATGTGATGCACTGAGACCCAGCTCTCCAATGGCCTTCCCAATGCCAACGTACTGCACCATGACCCAGCTCCCCAATGTCCTTCCCAATACCAATGTGCTGCACCAGGACGCAGCTCCCCAATGGCCTTACCAATGCCAATGTGCTGCAGTGAGACCCTGCTCCCCAATGGCCTTCCCAATGCCAATGTGCTGCAGCAAGACCCAGCTCCCCAATGGCCACCCCAATGCCAACGTGTTGCACCAGGAGACAGATTTCCAATGCCAATGTGCTGCACAGATACCCAGCCCCCCAATGGCCTTCCGATTGCCAACGTGCTGCACTGAGACCCATCTCCCCAACAGCCTTCCAAAGCCAACGTGCTGCAGGGAGACCCATCTCCCCAATGGCCTTCCCAAAGCCAATGTGCTGAAGTGAGACCCATCTCACCAATGGCCTTCCCAATGCCAATGTGCTGGAGGGAAACCCAGCTCCCCAATGGCCTTCCCAATGCCAACATGTTGCACACAGACCCATCTCCCCAATAGCCTTCCCAAAGCCAATGTGCTACAGGGAGACCCATCTCCCCAATGGCCTTCCCAATGCCAATGTGCTGCAGCTAGACCCAGCTCCCCAATGGCCTCCCCAATGCCAACGTGTTGCACCAGGACACAGATTTCCAATGCCAACGTGCTGCACAGATACCCAGCCCCCCAGTGGGCTTCCGATTGCCAACGTGCTGCACTGAGACCCATCTCCCCAGCAGCCTTCCCAAAGGCCAACGTGCTGCAGTGAGACCCATCTCCCCAATGGCCTTCCCAAAGCCAACGTACTGCAGGGAGACCCAGCTCACCAATGACCTTCCCAAATCCAATGTGCTGCAGTGAGACCCATCTCCCCAATAGCCTTCCCAAAGCCAATGTGCTGCAGGGAGACCCAGCTCCCCAATGGCCTTCCCAATGCCAGCTTGCTGCATTGAGACCCAGCTCCCCAATGGCCTTACCAAAGCCACAGTGCAGCAGTGAGACCCATCTCCCCAATTGCCTTCCCTGAGCCAATGTGCTGCAGTGAGACCCTGCTCCCCAATAGCCTTCCCAATGCCAACTTGCTGCAGTGAGACCCATCTCCCCAATAGTCTTCCCAAAGCCAACATGCTGCACTGATATACAATAGCCCAAAAGCCTTCTCAATGCTAACGTGCTGCAGCGAGACCCAACTCCTCAATGGCCTTCTCAATACCAATGTGCTGCACCAGGACACAGCTCCTGAATGGCCTTCCCAATGCCAACGTGCTGCACTGAGACCCATCTACCCAATGGCCTTCTCAAAGCCAATGTGCTGCAGTGAGACCCA
>NW_025213169.1:19968-21644 GCF_004010195.1 Chiloscyllium plagiosum
GGCAGTGAGCCTGAAGAGATAAGCTAGAGGAGGGTGGGGGTGGGGAGAAAGTAGCATAGAGTACAATGGGTGAGTGGGGGAGCACACTCACACTCACAGAGTCACACACACGCGCACGCACACACACATACACATATATGCACGCGCACCCGCACGCACACACACACTTATATGCACGCACACCTGCACGCACGCACACGTGCACACACACATATATGCACGCACACGCGCACACACACACATATATGCATGCGCACCTGCACACACGCACACGCGCACACACTCACATATATGCACCTGCACACACGCACATGCGCACACACACATATATGCACGCGCACCCGCACCCGCATGCTCGCACATGCGCACACACACACATATATGCACGTGCACCCGCACACACGCATATGCGCTCAAACACACACATATATGCACCCGCACGCACACACACACCACACACATATATGCACCCGCACGCACACACACACATATATGCATGCGCACCCGCACACATGCACACGCGCACACACACACACATATATATGCATGCGCACCCACGCACACGCGCACACACACACACATATATGCACGCGCACCCGCAAACACGCACACGCGCACCTGCACACATGCACACGCGCACCCGCACACATGCACACGCGCACACACACACATATATATGCATGCGCACCCACGCACACGCGCACACACACACATATATGCACGCGCACCCGCACAAACACACTTATATGCAACCGCACGCACACACACGTATATGCACGCGCACACACACACACGCGCAGACACATACATATATGCACGTGCACCCGCACGCACGCACACACGCCCACACACATATATGCACCCGCACGCATGCACACGCGCACATACACACATATATGCACACGCACCCGCATATATGCACGCGCACCCACGCACACGCACACACACACATATATGCAAGCACACCCGCACACACATATATGCACCCGCACGCACGCACATGCGCACACACACACATATATGCACGCGCACCCGCATATATGCACGCGCACCCACGCACACGCATATATGCAAGCACACCCGCACACACATATATGCACCCGCACGCACGCACATGCACACACACACATATGCATGCGTACCCGCACACACGCATACGCGCTCAAACACACACATATATGCACCCGCACGCACGCACACACACATATATGCACGCGCACCCGCACACACGCACACAGACATATATGCACCTGCACGCAAGCACACACACATATGCACGCGCACCCATACACACACACACACATATGCACGCGCACCCGCACACACACACACATGTATGCACGCGCACCCGCACATACGCTCACGTGCACACACACTTATATATGCACGTGCACCCGCACGCACACGCGCACACACACATATATGCACGCGCACCCGCACGCACACGTGCACACACACACATATATGCATCCGTACCCGCACACACGCACACGCGCACACACACACAAATATGCACCCGCACGCACGCTCACGCGCACACACGCATATGCACGCGCACCCGCACACACACACACATGTATGCACGCGCACCCGCACATACGCTCACGTGCACACACACTTATATATGCACGTGCACCCGCACACACACATATATGCACGCGCACCCGCACGCACGC
>NW_025213169.1:27896-31000 GCF_004010195.1 Chiloscyllium plagiosum
AAAAAAAACAGGTGTGCTTGCCCTTTGATGTGAAGGGCAGTGTTTGTCACTGGCCACCCGGGTGTTTTCCTATCTTCCTGGTGGTGGAAATTGAATAAAGATTCGTGCACTTAGTGTTTTTCACTGTGTCTCACACCTGCACACACACACACCAAAAAAAGAAAAAAAAAGAAAAAAAACAGGTGTGCTTGCCCTTTGATGTGAAGGGCAGTGTTTGTCACTGGCCACCCGGGTGTTTTCCTATCTTCCTGGTGGTGGAATTTGAATAAAGATTCGTGCACTTTGTCTTAAAAAAAAATTTTAAAAAAATAAAATGGAATTGACACAATTCCTTGTCAACCATTAATTACTACGGTGCATTTTACTAAAAACAAATCACATCCATTCAGTCAAATTATAACTTTATGACTGTCAGAGTCTTATAGAGTCATACGGCATGGAAACAACCTTTCAATCCAATTCGCCCATGCCAACCAGATACCCTAAAGTAATCTAGTCCCATTTGCCAGCACTTGGCCCACATCCTGCTAAATCTTTCCTATTCATATACCCATCCATTTGCCTTTTAAATGTTGAAATTTTACCAGCCAGATAAATCAGAGAGAAGGGTGGAGTGGATAGGTGAAAAGGAAGATAGGCAGGTAGGTCAAGTCCTGGGGACAGTGCTGAGCTGGAAGTTTGGAACTGGGGTGAGGGGGAGGAAGGGGAAATGAGGAAACTGATGAAGTCCACATTGATGCCCTGGGGTTGAAGTGTTCCGAGGCGGAAGATGAGGCATTCTTTCTCCAGGCGTCGGGTGGTGAGGGAGAGGTGGTGAAGGAGTCCTAGGACCTCCATGTACTCGGCAGAGTGGGAGGGGGAGTTGAAATAATGGGCAACAGGGCGGTGTGATTGATTGGTGTGAGTGTCCCAGAGATGTTCCCTAAAACGCTCTGCTAGGTGGCGTCCAGTCTCCCCAATGTAGAGGAGACTGGATCGGGAGCAACGGATACAATAAATGATATTGGTGGATGTGCAGGTAAAACTTTGATGGATATGGAAGGCTCCTTTGGGGCCTTGGATGGAGTTGAGGGAGGAGGTGCCAGGAAGGGAGGGTGGGTTGTTGGGGAGTGTTGACCTGACCAGGTAGTCATGGAGGGAATGGTCTTTGCGGAAGGCAGAAAGGGGTGGGGAGGGAAATACATCCCAGGTGGTGGGATCTGTTTGGAGGTGGCAGAAATGTTGGCGGATGATTTGGTTTATGCAAAGGTTGGTAGGGTGGAAGGTGAGCACCAGGGGGGTTCTGTCCTTGTTACAGTTAGAGGGGTGGGGTCTGAGGGCGGAGGTGCAGGCTATGGACGAGATGCATTGGAGGGCATCTTTAACCACGTGGGAAGGGAAATTGTGGTCTCTAAAGAAGGAGGCCATCTGGTGTGTTCTGTGGTGGAACTGATCCTCCTGGGAGCATATATGGCGGAGGCAAAGGAATTGGGAATACGGGATGGCATTTTTGGAGGAGGTAATCCAGGTAGCTGTGGGAGTCAGTGGTTTTGTAAAAAATGTCAGTGTCAAGTCGGTCATCATTAATGGAGATGGGGAGGGAGGTGTCAGAGATAGTCCAGCTAAATTTAAGGTCATGGTGGAATGTGTTGGTGAAGTTGATGAATTGCTAAACCTCCTTGCGGGAGCACGAGGTGGCACCAATGCAGTCAAGTGATAGGGTTGTTAAGAAGGCGTATGGTGTGATGGTTTTCATTAACAGGACGATTGAGCTGAAGAGACTAGAGGTTATGCTGCAGCTCTGTAGAGCCCTGGTTAGACCACACTTGCATTATTGTGTTCAGTTCTGGTCGCCTCATTACAGGAAGGATGTGGAAGATTTAGAGAGGGTGTAGAGGAGATTTAACAGATGTGGCCTGGACTGGAGGGCATGTCTTATGAAGAAAGGTTGAGGGAGCAAGGGCATTTCTCATTGGAGCGAAGAAAGGTGAAAGGCAACTTGATAGAGGTGTACAAGATGATGAGAGGCAATAGATAGAGTGAATAGTCAGAGACGTTTGCCCAGGGTGGAAATGTCTACCATGAGGGGGCATCATTTTAAGGTGATTGGAGGAAGGTTTAGGGGAGATGTCAGTGGTCAGTTCTTTACACAGATGTTGGTGGGTGTGTGGAATGTACTGCCAGCGGTGGTAGTAGAGTCAGAGATATTAGAGGCATTTAAGTGACTCTTGGATAGGCACATGGATGATAGTAAATTTAAGAGTATGTAGATTAGTTTGATCTTAGAGTAGGATAAAAGGTTGGCACAATGTCAAGGGCCGACGGACCTTTACTGCGTTGTACTGTTTTATGTTTTATGTTCTATAAATGTAAGAACCTGTGTCTGAATTTGCCTTTTTTCCAAAGGCTATGTTTATGTGATATTGTTATATTGGAAATGTTAAGTAGTAATGGGTACTGTATTTATTATTCCATTAAATTTTCCAATTGTTAAGTTATGCTAAATTCCTCTTTCTTTTGTTTGTATTTCAAACTGTGTTTAAATAAATTGTGTTTTGTTTAACATTAAGTAGTTTGACCAGGTGCATCCCATCTGGAACACAGCACTTCACATCTAACTTTAAAATAAGAAAAAGTTAAGGTCTGGGCTACCTTAAAATATTTTGAGGGGGTTTGATCTGGTCCATAATCCCCCTACCCTGGGGAAAAGACTTTAGCTATTCACACTATCTATGCCCCTTATGATTTTATAAACCTCTATAAGGTCACCCCTGACACTGCAGGGAAAATAGCCCAGCCCATTCAGCATTTCCCTGCAGCTCAAACCCTCCTTAATCCTAAAAAAGCAAAGATAAAATATTACATATATCTACTATAGTCTTTCTTCTTCCGGTGTATTCTAATCTCTATCATCTCTCATCATGATTTGGATTATATCACAATTTTGCTATAATTTCTGTGTCTTACGATCTTATACTCCGCAACCACCTGATGAAGGAGCAGTGCTCCGAAAGCTAGTGCTTCCAAATAAACCTATTGGACTATAACCTGGTGTTGTGTGATTTTTAACTTCGATCATCTCTCATCACAACGTTTTTGGCTTTTCTTTAACATTATTCTAATTA
>NW_025213170.1:0-3925 GCF_004010195.1 Chiloscyllium plagiosum
TTTTTTCGGCGACCTCGATTATTGAAGTCGTCAATATGATTTTCCAAGGTCCGGATTCGCTGCTCGAGAGTCTGGACCTGATCCACGGCCGATTGAGCGGTGGTCTCGGAGATCGCGGCCTTTAGCTCCGCCCCTCCGACTCGGCGTTCAATTTCTTGAATCTCTCGGTCGTGCTTCTGCAGCGCGGCCGAGAGCGAGTCCCAACAATTTCTGGATTCGACAATAAAGGCATCGATCTTCGAGTCAAGCTTGGAAAGCATTTCTGCAAGGCTTGTTACTGTAGGTAGGTCCCCCGGGGCGGCTGTGGACGCCTCTGCTGCAACTGGAGAGGGTGGGGGAGGGGTTCCTGCTTGCTGAGAGCTGCGGGCTCCCTTCCCTTTAGTCATTTTAACTTAGGATTAAATTGTTTAAATGTAATATCACACAACTAATTAAATTACACAACTATTATAAATGATTTGGTGAGCTTGGTAGGGGGTGGGTGACCCACTGTACCCAAGTCTTGGGAGGAGCACTATAGACTCAGTCTTACTGGGTCGCCGCCATCTTGTATCCCCCCTCCTGTATTCTTAAACAGTCACTTATACTTTCTGGTAGTCCAGAAAACTTCGTGTCATCTGCAAACTTTCTGATCATTCCAAAAGTGCTCTCTTCCAGATCATTTATGTATATCACAAACAACAGTGGCCACAACACTGACCCCTGTGGAGTACTACTGATCATCTTTCTCCATTTCCAGAAACTCCATTCAACTGTCATTCTCTGTCTCCTATTGCTCAACTAATTTTTTATCCACCTGTCTAGAACACCCTGCACACCATGTTACTTTACGTTCTGTATTTGGTTACCATGGGGAACCTTATCTAACTCCATATTGTAGTGCATGTATATGACATCAACAGCCTTTCCTTCATCTATCAACTTGGGCACTTCCCCGAAAAACTCTGTGCCTCTCACTGATATGCACATTATTTTCTAAATATGAATAGATCCTATCCCTCAGTACCTTCTCCAGCAACGTTCCCAACACTGATGTTAGGCCCATTGTTCTGTAGTTATCCGGAATATCCATACTATCCTTCTTGTACAGAGGACAATATGAGCAACGTTCCAGTCGGCCAGAACCTCACCTGTGATGAAGGATGCCACGAAGATATCTGTCAGGGCCCCAGCTATTTCCTCTCTCACCTCACTCAGGAACCAGGGATAGATCCCATCCGTTCCTGGGGATTTGTCCACATTAATTACCCCTAGCCTGCCCAACACAGCTTCCCTACTTATGGCAACATGATCCAGACTAATCAAATGTTTTACTCTACACTCAACATTCATCATGTTCCTCTCCTCAGTGAACACTGATGCAAAATAATCATTCAGAATCATACGCAGTCTCTCAGATTCGACATACAGCCTTCCTTCATTTTCCTTTAGTGGTCCAATCCTTTCTCTGGTTACCCGCTTGCTTCTTATATATGAATAATAGGCTTTAAGATTCTCCTCAATTGTGCTAGCGTGAAGTTGTTTCATGACCCCTTTTAACCTCCTTGATTCCTCGTTTAAGACTTGTCCTACTCTTCCCATGTTCCTCCAGGGACCATTATGTTCTTGGCTGCCGAGGTATTATGTATGCTTCCCTGTTCCTCTTGGCGAGTCGTACAATTGTCCTGTCATCAACAGTTCACTAATATTGCCTTCCAAATTCTTTGCCTTCAAAGGGACATGCCTATCCTGCACTATATTTAACCTATCTTTGAAAGCCTGCCACATATGAACTGTGTACCTTTCTACAAATAGCTCTGTCCAATCCACATTTCCCACGTCCTGCATAATTTTGATATAATTAGCTTTGGCCCAGTTTAGTACTCTTTCCTCATGACCACTCTCATCTTTGTCAATGAGTATTCTAACACTTACAGAATATTGGACACTTCCCAAAGAAATCACCCACGGCAAATGTTATCACCAGCCCTGGCTTGTTCCCCAATATCAGTTCCAATATGGCCTATTCCCTCGTCGGACTATTGATATACCACTCCAGAAAACACACCTGGAGGCTTCTTACAAATGGTATCCCATCCAGACCTCTGACGCTAAGAGTATCCCGGTCAATGTTGGGAAAACAGAAATCTTCAATCAACACTAAATTATTGCCTCTACCTCGTTCCATAATCTGTTTAACTATTTTTTTCTTACAGCTCACGGTCACTGTAATACAGCCCCAAAAATCTAATCTCACCCTTCTTATTTCACTGCTCCATCCATAATGTCTCACGACCCAAGCCCTACATGGTTGCCTCCTTTCGCACAGCCATGATATCATCCCTGACCAGCAATGCAACTCCTTCCCCTTTTTTCCCTCCCTATCCAGTCTGAAGCGTCTATATCCTAGAACATTTGGTTGCCAACCATGCCCTTTCTTCAACTAAATCTCTGTGATCGCAATAACGTCATATTCCCAGGCACCAACCTAAGCCCTAAGTTCATCTGTCTATACTCCATGAATTAAAGTAGATGCATTGCAGGCCACCAGTTCTTTTGCATTCATCTGCTCTCTGCCCTCCCCAACAGCAGTAGCAAAAACTCCCGAAAGGACATTCGTTCCCATCTGGTTCAGATGTAGATCGTCAATTTTCTTATAGTCCCACATTCCCCAGAACTGGTCGCAAAATCCAACAAATCTGAAACCCGCCCTGCAGCACCATTCCTCAAGTCCCGTGTTCATCGTGCCTTTTTTTATTCATTTCTCCGCTGGCAGTCACATGGTACTGGCAGTAATCCCGAGATTACTACCTTTGAGGTCCTCCTCTTTAATTTCTCTCCTAGGTCCCTGATTATGCCTGCAAGTCCTCATCTCGTCCTCAAGACAACTGGCTGTTCACGATCCCCTTTTCAAATGCTCTTCAGCCGATGGGCGACATCCCTGGCCTGAGCACCTGGGAGGCAACATAATTCTCCAGAATTGCTGATGCTCCACAGTGAGTCCACCCGCAGTTCCAGAGTGACCACGCATTCAAACGGTTGCTGCAGTTGGACACACTTCTTACAAGTGTAAGTTTAGAAAACCTTTACAAGGATTTGCAAGGTTTGCACTGCTTGGACATGAGAACGAAACTGAACAGGCTTCGTCAGATTCCCAGGAGCTCCAGGGCTTAGATATGGCCTCACAGAAGCTTATAAAATCATCAGGAAGTCAGACAAAGTAAATAGTCAGGGAGCACTTTTTCACAAGAGTTCAAATCTACATAGCACACGTTTAATGTGAGAGAGGAAACATTTAAAAGGGATGTGAGAGGCACATGTTTTTCACACAGAATTTTCGTGTGTGTGGAATGAATTGCCACAGTTAGTGGCTGAGTCTGGTGCACTCACAACATTTCAAAGGCATCTGAATGGGTGTATAGGCAGGAAGACCTCGGAGAGATAAGGCACAAATATTGGCAGATATGTATGGATTAATTTCGGTTATCTATTCAGCAATGGCAAGTTGGATCGCGGGATTTGTTTCCATGCTCGAAAACTCTGAGATGCTCCAGCCACGGGCAACGGTTTGAATACACCATTTGCAAAAAAACGCATGATGTTTGTTACTCAGTCAGCTATTTTGTTTGGAGGGTAGATGGGTCCAACCGATCCAGAGATGAAGGTTTTCCGGATATTTGCTGCCAATGACCATTCTTCTTGACACGTTCCCAAGTTCGCCATCAAAGATTTTGGCTGAAGAATAATACCTCACATATCGCATTACCCACTTTGCTCTCCAGCGAATCCAAAAACTGACAGCTCTTAACGTGGAACAGAATCAAAACTGAAAAGGCAGTACGATGATCAGACACACCGAAGCTTAAGTGCTGTTTGTGAGGCACTGTGAGTCGTCTCTGACATGAACTGCTCGCACAAGTAACAGCGAGGCAATTCGAAAACTACT
>NW_025213170.1:3988-9269 GCF_004010195.1 Chiloscyllium plagiosum
AAAGAACAACAACGAACCATTAAAAGTGAACATTTCCAATTATATCCGTGATTAAATTAGGCCATCAATGCGCCGGTGCCCCCATCTGATCGACAGAGCCAATCAGCTTTCTCCCTCACCAGGACAGTAATGAAGGAAATGAAGGTATAGCAACGTTTCACATCGTGATTGCCCACCTTTTCGCCACAGCATCAAAAACGGCGAACAGATTCAATGCAGGATCTTCTTTCGAAATAACGTTGAAATAACTATGTCTATTCACTTTCAGAGTAAACGGGGAACAACACAAGTTGTCTGGAATATGAATAACCAACATAGAGTACTTGGCTCCCAGATTCTACTGATGCACAGACTTTCATATTAAAAGGTACCTTGGGTGATTGCCCTACACCCAGAAATCTTCTGGCTGCCTTCTGTTTGCCCTGTCACATTAAACGTGTGCTGCTCTAATCGAATTTGTAGTTCTTGCCATTTGTCCGTATTGCAACTAGGGATAGCTGGTCGTGGCAACTCGTGACTGCCACACAAATTCTTTGCCAAAATTGGATTGTCCCGCAACGTGATTCGCAGTGCACGAACTTCGCAACGAGGATATGCCACGCAGCAAGTTAAAAAGCACACTTCCATTTATTAAAGTAAGTTTCTGGGAACTGGCAACTGACAACACGTAAACCAACAGCCTCTCTCAGAGACAAGTGACCAATGCCCATCTTGTGCCGGACAAACATAGTTGACAAGATTGCACGCAGGGACTGCACAGAAAACTATAGAGGAGAAGCAGACAGACGATCATCGAGCTGCATTCATGCAGTTCTGTTACCCTGTAAACCCCAGAGCTGCATTCATGCAGTTCTGTTACCCTGTAAACCCCATGTACAGCTGTTCGTTGCAGGTACACACAGGGCACTGAGTGTCTCCGACTCCGGGACTTGGAACTCGGATTATATGACCGTCTGCAGCTCTGGTTACTTCCTTGTGTGAGGTAACTCCCGATCGAACATATGTAAAACATGATAGCTCATTGAGAAATACGTCCAAAATAGTACCAAAGAGATGTATTTGTGTTGTCCAAGAACACTCAGATCAATAGCTCCCATGATTACCTCTGCTGCTCATGTTTGCAAAGAGATCTAGCAAATTGCCAATTGTGATTTTCCTTTCAATCAACAATTTTGACTCAGTGTGGCTGCAAATATCTTTTCCTAACTTTTCCTAGCTTTTCTTCTTTCACATTGGTGTCTCGCACATTACAATTGACAGCAGAGTTAGGAGAGGAGATGGAAGCATTTAGCCCATCAAGTCAGCGACAGCTTTCAATGAGATCACGGCTGATTTGGTTAATGCTCAACTCTGCTTTTTAGTCAGTACTCATGGCCGAGTGGTTAAGGTGATAGGTTAAAAATCCATTCAGGTTACCCCATGAAGTTCCGAATCCAGCTGACTCTGCTATGAATGACTTGCTGTTGGGTGAATTTTCGCTCAAAGTTCAAAAAACCTATTTTGCAAACCAGGCCGGTAATTTAATTAGGAACTCGAGTTCTTCATCAGGAATGTTCCATATTTAAAACTTTATCTCTGTTTCTCTTTCCAGATACACTGCTCGATACATCGGGTTTCTGCAGCTGTTATTGAACGTCCTGAGCAGAAGTGCTGCTTTTCATTAGATTCCTTTAATCCCTGTCCTCTGTTCTCTGACTCGGGTCAGTGGCAACACTTCCTCCTGCTCGTCAAAGTGCTCATTCCCCACCGCTCCCTCTCCCATCATTACAAACAACGGCAGGAAATTGCCACTTAACCATCTTTGTTCCAAAGTGAAACTCACCAGCCTAGGGAATCTCTCCACCAAACGGGATTTCTCATCGCTGGACATGGTGCAGACCAGAGGTTTCCGAAGCTTTACTGTGAAAATATTGTCAATTGACAGTTGGAAAAATGTTAAGGAGCCAAACTAATCCAGGTACCAGCTTTGGGAATCTTGAGAAACTCTTTGGGAAATGGAATCAGAGGAGAATGCAGAAGAGTGAACTGTCGGACCGAGCAGAGGCCAGAATATTGACTCTGATGTTGTCGGGACAGGAACTGGTCTGAGACATTGAAAACATTCTCACCCCTGTACATGGGGAATAGAAACTTCATCTGGACTCTGCGACAATGAAAATCTCTGGAACACACAAGGCACTGAGAGGCAAAAAGGGAGATTATCCCTGATGGAGGTGAGCTGGTTCCCAGTGACATGGGTGTGTCTGTCTTAGGGGTATCAGACTGTTTCAATGTCTCCATAATGAATGGTTCAGTCTTTCATTTGGAAAAGTAAGACTGATAGAGGACAATAGTCGTTCAGGGAATGGCACATTGAATTTGGAATTCAGTCACGGACTGCTTTAGAGGATCGTCGAATTTGTTAGGTCGGAAGTTTCAGCGCATTCGACCGTTAACTGAAACGTCCTTGTGGAACATAGTACAGAATCTTTCCGTTGAATTAGCAGGATCTAGTATTGACTGATGGGGGCACAGCAGGCGGCAAGATGTGGTAACACGAAATAAAAATGCGCTGAGCTCAAACACAAGAAGCATGCTCTTTCTGTATGGTGGCTCAACAATACAGCATTTTAAAGAAGTTTAAGCAACGATCCTTCAATGTACAGGACATGCAATGTCAGGATTTGACACCATACTAGTCTCGTTCTTACCAGACGCTTTAACTAATTCATCAACAGTGTCAGCGCAGATGATGCTGTTCATATCCATATGTGTATTTAATTAGCTGTTCAGTCACAGTAATAGCTGTTCAGTCACAGTAACTTGGACATTTGTTACTTTATGAAAGTTGCTCCATAAGAATTTAACCTAACCTCCGCTGATACAGAAAAGAAACGTTCACACCTGGACATTCTCCAGTGCAAATGCACAGAAAGAGCCAATCTCGTATTGCGTTCATTTCAAACAGATCTATTCATCTGTTTAAGCCGACAGGATAAAGAAGATACGTTCATCCTCTCGGGGCCCATTAACCACGTTAATATGCACAGAGGGGATACAACGCCAAGAGAACAGTATCATTGTGGTGAATTGATCAGCAGTGTTGTGTAAGTCAGTGTAAACAGTGGCCAGTATAGGCTGACCCATTAATGCCAACAGTGAGCCTTGCATCACCACATCCTCTCTCACTTACAGCCTCACGCCCTCCAGTCATGATTTCCTTTCACTTTACTCAAACGCCCTGCTCCACTACTCCCTTCTCCCGATCGCTTGCGGGAGTCCACGTAGAACCTGCAGGTGTTCGAAACTCTAGTACTACTATCGTCCTAAAGACAAAGGAAGTAAACGAATGGGAAAATCATTATCTGCATGTTCGCTTCCAAGGTACTAAACATCACAATTGGATAGGTATTCCTTCAGTCAGTCCTTCACTGTCCCAGTGGATCAGAGGGTTGTTCTCCTCCCCCACTTCAAAACATCCAAATAGTTTAATGAACTGTTCAAATAAAATTTGTCAAACTCAATTGTTAGAAGGCCAACACTTACTGGGAGGTGGGAAAACCTTCACAAAAATGTAACGCTTAAGCTACAGAGTTAAGAGGAGCAGTTTGGAAATATGTATCCCTGTGTTCTTGCAGCAGATTCATGCAATCAGACATTTGAGATAGGCTGAGTCAGCAACTTGCCATGAATAGAAATGTTGAATTTGGTGATGCATTTTCACTGGAGGTATTTTCCAGCCATGATTCTGTTTCAATTAAATTTGCACAGTCGTCAATTCCAATTGAGATGAACACTTGCCAGTTAACTTTGACACAGATAATCAGCGTGAAACCACCATTCACCATTTTACTAGCATAGCTGCTGAATTGTACCATGCCTTACGCTGTTAAAGTATCGACGTTATGAAATAGAATCATACCATCCCTACAGTGTGGACAAATGGTCATTAGGCCCAACAAGTTCACACGCAACCTCTAAGGAGTATTCCACCCACAGCAATTTCCCTTCCCTATTACTTTGCACTGCTCCTGACCAACACATTCTGGAGAACGAGGTACAATTTAGCATATCCAATTTATCTAACCTGCATATCTTTGGACTGTAGTAGGAAACTGGAGCAACCTGAAGAAACCCATGCAGTCACAGGGAGAATATGCGAACTCTATACGGTCGCCTGAGGCTGGAATCGAATCCAGGTCCTTCATGCTGTAAGGCAGCAGTGCTAAAAAACGAATCACGAAAGCTAACTTCAAACCTTAGTAGAGCCATTCTTCTGAATAAGCCTGATATCAAAGACATACACTCTCCATAGCCATTTTGCAGAAAAAGGTAGACATAAGTAGACTAGACATACTCCAGCACGTGGCTGAAGGTGATCAGTTAGAGGATAGATGTTTTATCATCATTTATGAGCAGCTGACTAAGCTGCGCTACTTAAAGGCTGCAGCAGGAAGTCCTCAATCAAATATGTTCTTCTTACCATTCGTCCTTCTAAGACTGCGGTATTTATCTTCATTTAGGCTGTGTTATATATTTTCGGTTACACCATTCTCCTGTTAGAAGGCATCCCCAGAGATTTTATTTCATGACTTTGCCTGTTTGAAATTTGGAAAGTCTCTCAGATACTGCCAAAACCTCTTCAAGAAGCTTCCCCTCCCAGAATCAGCTCTTCCCTTCGAACTTCCCCTCATTGTCAGTCCTACTCCATAGAAACTAACTGGAGACAAATACATGTATGATGTCACCGAACAGGCCATCACCGCGCTTCACCCTCTCCCAGGGAGCAGCACGGCTCAGCGTTGGTGATCGACTTGCAAATCCACTTGGGATGATGGGAAGAGTGGTTATCATCTACCTATCCACGATCAAAATGAACCTGAATCTGAGAAGTTATCATTCCAATCAGCTTGAAGTACATGCTTTAAATGTAGATAAAACAGACTAATTCGACTGTTTATGATATAGATTAAGAAACACAAGATTTGATCTTAATGGTAAAAAGCTGTGATTTCCGAAGCGTGAACACTGAATGCATAACTTTAAATTGCGTAAGTGCAGACTTCGAGGTGTAGCTCCTGTGTGAGAATTGGAATATCATTTGCAGACATTCAAAACGACACCTGGAAACATTATTTATCTTTCAGACTGTCTGGAAAATCGCACGATCGCAATAATTTTCGTAAAATCCCAATTGTGTGGAAGTAGGCCGTTCAGTCTATCAAATCCACACCAAAGCAGTGAAGATTATCCCAACAAAAACCACTTCCTAATCGATCCACTTCCAGTTTCTCACAGCGAA
>NW_025213170.1:9531-14619 GCF_004010195.1 Chiloscyllium plagiosum
GCAACAGGAGTAAATGAGCTTGAACATAGTGTGGAGGGGAAAGTGCGTGTAGTGGTGTTTCCGTGTACCTGCTGTGGAGGTTGCGGTTTTGGATTGCGATGGACCAATTCAGAAATCACACCAGGAGATGCACATGTTTATTTGAAATAACAAGATTTCGGACCAGAGCCCTTTCGTTAGGTGAAATGGGAGGGAATAACACAGAACACTGAATTTAAGGGAAGAGAGATCAAGGGCAGACAGATCAAAATATCAGGCAAATTGTGGGAGCGGAGTGTCAAAGACTTAGTCTCTGCAAGTGAACAAGAGTGTCCGACAGTGTGAGTAATGTGTCAATAACTGAGTGCCAACAGAATGGTTGACCTATGATCCAACAAAGTGAGGCAGAGAGATAATTACAAACCGTTAAAATAAAGTCGTACTGGAGACAAATCAAGGCACTGGAATGACATGGAACAGAAACAGAAGCAACTGGAAAACCGCTCCACAACAAAAACATAAGAGGAAGGGTCACCAGATCCGAAACTCTCATGTTCCTCCACAGATGTCCCCAGAGCAGCGAAACACCTGCCCCCTTCGCCACGATTCCCCAGTCGCGTTCCCCCACCCCGCCCAGTAACCCTTGCCCTTGCTCCTGGTTTACAGCATTCCCAGTTCTTCTGATTTTTCTTTGGCTCGAGTCGCATGCCGCGAGTCTGACCCAAATTATCAGTTAGCCAATATTGAACAAAGTGATTAAGGTAGAGAGACAATAACAACACTGTCACGGTGATGGTGTGAAAACAGAACAATTAAGGAAGATTTCACAGATACAGAACAGTGTGGTGGGTCACATGTGGTGTGACATTAACCGAATATCATGGTTGATGCCATCACCACAACTAAGGCAGTTGGCGATCAAATTCTGTTTGGCGATGTTGTGTTGTTGTGTATCTCGAAAGCCACCTTGGCCGACATTTAGTCGAAGATTGAAAACCAAATGTCCTTGCTTGCTGAACTCTTCCCGACTGGGTGTGAATAACCCTGTCTGGAAACTGTTATGCCGTTACCATTCATCCATTGGCACACCATCTGCATGGTCTCACCAATATACCATTACTGGGTTTCTTGTGGTATCTTGTTGTTACATTGCCTGCTGCATATGTGACAAACAATTTTGCCTGAGTCACATGAGTATCTGTCGTGTACGTGGTGGGTGGTGTACCAACGGGTGATGGTAGTGTCCATGTCTTGCAAAGGTTGCGAAGGCATGGTGCTGTGGTGTTGTAGTTATTGCTATGTGAAGGCTGAGTAATGTACTGTAAACGGTCGTATGTTATAATTTTGCTGGGTGATTGAAGGTGAGAATTGAAGCCATGGGGATGTTCTTAGTGAGATGCTCATCATCATCGGTGACATGCTGAATCCTGTGAAGAACGTGCTGAACTCCAGGAAAGTACTGACGATGAAAGATACTCTATTAGTTGCATTCTCTGTCTGTCTTCTGACGAGTTCACAGCAGATTTTCACTGTGGCACACCGGAATTGGCGATCAATCAGTTCAACAGGTACCCCATCATCATGAGGATATCCTTCAAAATCTTTAGGTGTCTGTCACATTATTCCTCATCTGAGCGGTTCCTGTGTAGGTGAAGCGCTTGTCCTTACGGTATGGCTTCTTTACTATATTTAGGGTGGAAGCTGGAAAAGTGCAGTATCGTGTAGTTATTCTTGGGCTTGCGGTGGAGTGAGATGCTGAGGTGTTATTTCTTAATTTTGGTTTGTGCTGGATTCGGCTGTATCATCCATATAAATGGAATAGGCATTCAGTTAAAACCACGAACAGAAATACCAGGAGAATCTCAGCAGATCTTACAGCGTCTATTCAGAGAGAATCAGAGACAAATATTTCAAAACTTCATCAGAACTCGATAATCTCCCACAGGCACTGTCAAACTGGTTAGTTTCGACAGCAGATTCTGTCTTTGCTTCAGATTCCCAGAATGCACAGTTCTTTACATTAACCATTAAAGCAATGCAGAACCTTTTTTTTTATCGTTCGTCATACCAAAGGTTTCTGTTTGGAAAACATTTTCCTGACCCCATTAGAAACATGGAACGGTGCTGCACAGTAAACAGATGCATTATGAACATCAATCGCTGTCGCCCTGGGGCTATTGAACCAGTAACATTTCAGTTAACAGTCGAATAAGCTGATACTTCCAACCTAACACCTTGGACGATCCTCGAAAGCAGTCTGTGATTGACCTACCACTTCAGGCTGCCATTCCCAGAACGACAACTGTCCTCTATCAGTTTTACTTTTCCGAAATAAGGACTGGGGCATTCATAATGGTGACATAGGAACAGTCTGATCCCATCCACGACAGACTCACCTATGTCACTGGGATCCAGCTCTGCTCCAATCGGGAACATCTCTCTTCGAACCTCTCAGTATTTTGTGTGGTATCGAGTATTTTCATTGTCCCAGTGTCCATACAAGGTTTGTATTCCTCATGTACAGGACCGAGAATTACTTCAATGTCTCCAATCAGTTCTTGTCCTGAGAACATCAGAATCAATGTCCCGTTCTCTTAAAGAACGGGAAGTTGTACTGACTGATCAGTCTGACAATTCACCCTTCTTCATTCTCCTCTGAGTCCTTTTCCCAATGAGTTTCTGAAGATTCACAAAGCTGGAGACTGGGTGACGTGTTTTGCCTTCTTAACATTTTTTCACCTGACAAGTGACAATATTTTCCCAAATTCTGTTCACAATCGTCTGTATTTCACCATGTCCAGGATGAGAAGTCCCGTTTTGTGGAGGGATTCCCGATGTTGGTGAGTTTCACTTTGGAGCAAAGTTGGTTTGTCAGCAATTTCCTGCGGCAATTTATAATGATGAGAAAATTAGTGGTGGGGATTGGCTCTTCGACGAGCGGGGGGAAGTGTTGCCACTGACCAGAGTTAGTGAACGGAGGACTGCGGTAAAAGGAATCTATTCAAAAGCAGCACTTCTGCACAGTACATTCAAAGAATACCGCAAAATCTCAATGGGTCTGGCAGTAAGTGTGAAAAGAGAAACGGAGATAATGTTTTAAGTGTGTTGCATTTTTGATTAATAACTTGAGTTTGCTAAGTCTAATCAACTGACTGGTCTTGTGTGTTGAGACGAGATTTTTGAACTGTGAGTGAAAACTCGTCCTGCATGACATCACTGAAAACAGAGCCAGCAGAATTCGAACCTGCGGAGGGAAGCCCCAATGGACTTTTAACCCATCACCTGTATCACGCGGCCATGACTACACGCGTGCAATGCTGTCTTAGTATGTCTTATGTAACGGGAAGTTCCAACCTGAAACACCAGGATTTGGCTTTTCCTGGTACCCCAGTATTCGCTGTCAGACTCTCTTTATTTCGAAAGGAGGAGGATGCTGGGGTGCCAAGAAAAGCCAAATCCTGGTGTTTCAGGTTGTAACTTTCCATTACATAAGACATACTAAGACAGCATTGTGCGCGTGTAGTCATGGCTGCATCAATTTGAATTGCACACATATTGATGAGAGATAAAGTGGATGGGTAAGAACCATTTTCATACGCAGAGAGGTGAATAAACACAGCACTGGATCGCGAAAGAAAAATGTCCTTGCAATAGGGCGGCACGGTGGCACAGTGGTTAATACTGCTCGCTGACAGCGCCAGAGACCCACGTTCAATTGCCGCCTCAGGCGACTGACTGTGTGGAGTTTGCACGCTCTCCCCACTGTGTGTGTTTCCTCCGAGTGCTTCGGTTTCCTCCCACAGTCCAACGATGTTCAGGTCAGGTCAGGCGAATTGGCCATTCTAAATTGCTCGTAGTGTTAAGTAAGGGGTAAATGTAGGGGTATGGGTGGGTTGTGCTTCGCCGCGGCAGTGTGGACTTGTTGGTCCGAAGGTCCTGTTTCCCCACTGTAAGTAATCTAATTTGTCTAGCCCTATTCACTGCCAGTAGAATTACGCTCATTGAAGTCTTCTTGAAAACATTCACCACTGGCTAATCTGATGTGCAAATGAGGTCTACTATTTTTAATCAGAGGTCAAAATATGAAAATGTTTCAAATACACGGAGCGGCACTGGAGAGTGCAGACCTACCTTCAGGGGCTTATTCTGCTCTGATGTACACCCCCGAGAAACTGGGACGAGAGTGCGTTCTCACAGCTGAAGGGATCAAACATTTAAGAAAATGATAAGGAGGATATTCACTCTTTCAGAGGGTAGCAAATCCGTGGGTTTCCTAACAACAGAGGGCTGTGAAGGCGAGGTGTATTCAAGGCTGTGATAGACAGACATGGAGCATCACGGAGATGAGGATAAAAACGGTTGTTGAGAATTAACCAAATCAGCCATGATCTCATTGAATTTTGTCGCAGACTTGATCGGCTAAATTGCTTCCATCTGCTCTCGTATCTTTGCCGTCATTTGGAAGATACCAGACACCATTTTAAAAGAAGAAAAGCACAACTTTAGGAAGAGGTGGTTTCAGTCAAACTGAATCAAAATTATTTATTGAGCGAAAAAAAAAACACTTTGCATGTTTCCAGATTTCTTTGCTAGCATGACTAGCAGAGTTGATCAAGGTCGTCTGATTGGACCTGGGCATGAAACAAACAAAGATTAGTGACTTAAGCTTCATTTTATTTATGTCAAAAGTAATATCTTTCCTGATGGTCACAACAAAGGAGATGGTTTCCAAGAAAAGTCAGCTGTAAACTAATCGATGACCAAAATATGGCTCGCGTTGTTCTCTGGGACAGATATGATTTATTGGTTATTGTCATCCAAACTTTTTTTTTACCATTGAAACGTGAGTGGGAGATGAGAAACTAAGATCACCCGTAACTATTGCCATCTTTTATCACTCACATGTAGTATTTGTTCCTTGTACGCAGTGGTTACTGCGAGTGCACTTGTAAACTCCACCTGCGGATGACTTCTTTCCTCACTGGTCCTCATTTCTACACAAACACGTTTTATATCCTTATCTCCTGAATCAAAGTAATATGCAACAAATTGATAAATGTCACTAATACCTTGGCATTTCACACGCCTCCGTTTGTCACCTTCCAATGT
>NW_025213170.1:14902-17587 GCF_004010195.1 Chiloscyllium plagiosum
GGTGTTTCAATTGCTTTATGGCATATCCTAGTTGACAATTTAGTGTGCCAGACATCTGGGATTGCAGTTGTGGGATACATATTCTTGGCAAAGAATTTGTGTGGCCGTCACTAATTGCCACGGCCAGCTGTCCCGAGTAGCTATACGTACAGACAGAAAGCATCCTCGAGAGCAGCACAACAGTAATAGAACATGGCAATCAGAAAGCAGCCAGAGATTTTCTCGAAGCAGGGCACCCATTCATGGATTCCATCAATAAACACATTGATCAGGATCCAATCTGCAACACCAACAACCGGACCCAGCGGCAATGAAACTAAATCAATTCCAAACCCCACAGGACAGTAGGTTTCACAACAGGCTCTGCAATCCTGAGGATGTTACCCAGAACTGTGAGGATCCCACTTCCCAGCACCGCAAAACATTCCAACAACATCTCCACGAAGCACACGAGCTTCGCATCTTTCTGCTCCAAAGCACTCCGATTTTTCACAGCGGAGAATTGTACACTGAACTCCCGCGTGCAAGGTGAGGATGCCAAACCCAACATAATCAATAATGGCAGTGAGAGCGAGGGCAACAATTTCCATTGTCATATGGACAGCCACGAACACTCTCTTTGAAAGGTACCTTTAAATATGAAAGTCTGTGCAGCAGTATAATCGGGGAACCAAGTAGCCTGCGCTGGGTATTCAAATTTCAGACAATTTCCTTTGTTCACCGTTTTCACTGAAAGTGAATGGTATTACTATTTCATTGCTGATATGAAACCAGATTCTGCATTGTTTCTGCTCACCGTTTTTGTTGTTGCAGTGGCGAAAAGGTTGTTTTTTGTATTTCTCGCATTTCCTTCATTACTGTCCTGGTGAAGGAGGCTGGTGATTGGTCCTCTCGATCAGATTGAGTCATCAGCGTATTGTTGACCTAATTTCATCACGAGTGCAATTGGTAAACTTCATTTTTCATGGGTTATTGCTGTTCCGTTTTGTTTTATGTTTGTTGAGCACTTCGTGTGACTTGGCAATGCACTAAATCTCCAGTATGTCCTGAATTGCCTCGCTGCCGTTTCTCTGAGCAGTTCATGACATAATCGGCTTGCACTGCAACAAAGGCAGCATGCATGCTTCGGTGTGTCTGGCAATGGTCCACACTTTCTGTTTTGCTTCTGTTCCACATGAAGACCTGTCAGTTTCTGGATTTGTTGGAGAGCTGAGGGGGGTAACATTATCAGTGCGGTATTATTCTTCAGCCAAACTCTTTGATGGCAAAGTTGGGTAGGTGCCAAACGAATGGTCATTGGCAGCAAAAGTCGGGAAAGACCCTCATCGCTGGGTCAACTCGTCCCATCCACCCTCCAGAAATATAGGCAAACGCGCTGACTGCGTAACAAACAGAGTGCATTTTTTTTGCAAATGGTCCATTAAAAATTGTGTCAGCTGCGGGAGCACATCAAAGATGCCGAGCACGGAAAAAGAGCCTACTATCGAACCTGTCCCTGCTGAACAGATAACCGAAATTAATTGAACCATACTTGCCAAATGTTTTCCTTATCTCTCCGAACGCTTCCTGCCTATATACCCATTCGGATGCCATTGAATTTGCCTTAAATGTGGCAAATCATTCAGCACACACAAAAATGTCTGAGTGAACTCACTGAGATTCTGCATGACACCATGACCAAACTTTGGGCCAAAGTTGAAAACTGCGACTAGAATAGATGGCTCTCTGATAAGCAGCAATGCACAATGGGCGGAATGGCCTTTTCCCACTTTGTAAATCTTCCAAGACAAGTTGAAAACAATCTACAACGAACATGTTCTTGTGAGGATTTACTTGTGAGGATTCGGTACTCTCAGCAACGTGGCCCGGATCTTATTCCCGCTCATGGAATGGTTGTATTGTTCAGCAAACATATCGGTGTACCAGTACTTCTGCCGATTTTCCGATGCTGGCAGGTCATTGGTTTTGTCCAAAACATTATGAAGGTTAACATAAAACAAATAGCTACAGTTGCTGGAAATCTGAGCCAAAAAAGGAAATTATTTGGGGAACGCAGCACGACTTGCAACAGAAACGTCGACTTGCCTGCTCTTCGGATGCTGCCTGACCTGCTGTGATTTTCCAGCATCACTCTGATCTAAAATCTGGTTTCCAGCATCTGTAGTCCTCACTTTTACATCGTTCCTTCAGTGTCGCTGGTTCCCAATGCAAGAACTCCATCTCTAGCGGGTTCATGTCTGTACTTCCATGCTGAGGAGTTAAAGCGTGAAGAAACGTAACTCACCCCCTCCATCTCTGGGGTAATTAGGGACTGAAAATGAATCGTAACACATTGAAGTATATTTACATGCGACTTAATCTCTGTATTTTATTGGGAGCCATCTCTTTCATTGTAACCATCAGGAAAGACCATTTCGTTCGCCAGAAAAAGAAATGAATATGTCACTAACCTTTGCTTGTTTCAGGTGCACGAACACTCAGATCAATAGCTCCCTTGATTAGCTCTGCTGGTCATGTTCGCAAAGAGATCTAGCTAATTGCCAAGTGTGATTTTCCTTTCAATAAATAATTTTGACTCAGTTTGGCTGCAAATATCTTTTCCTACCTTTGTGCTTTGCTTCTTTTACATTGGTGTCTCGCACCTTACAAATGACAGCAAAGGTATGAAAGGAGATGGAAGCATTT
>NW_025213170.1:29751-31002 GCF_004010195.1 Chiloscyllium plagiosum
TGCCTCCCCTTTTCCCCCTCCCTGTCCCCCCCCACCATCCCCATCCCCCCACATCCCTACCTATTCTGATTGTTTTTGTCAACTCCTTTCACAGGGGATTAGAAGAGGAGGGTGTACATTGGGAATCTCAAGTCAGACATCGAGTCAAGATGTGGTAGAGTCACTTTTTCATCAGGAGTTGAATATCACCAATATTTGAATGTGGAAGGAGAAATGTTTATCTGTTCTGTTTGAGGGAAGATGTGCCAAACGGTAATGTGACTGGAAAAGCACCGAGACATACAACGGGAGTGTGTTTGCTAGTGAACTGACTGTAGAAATAGCTTTAATCATTTACGCAGGTTGAGTGAGAGTGTTCCATTGAACTGTTTGTGGAAAGAGCTTTAACCAATTCTATCAACTGAAAAGGAAATTATACTATTGAAGTGTAGAGAGATCTTGTGTGTGGACAAGACTTCACCTGATCGACGGTCTTTAAGAGAAACAAGAACACCTCACCATGGAAAAACCATGGAAATGCGGAGATTGTGGGAAGAAATTCAAATACCCGTCCTGGCTGGAAGATCATCGACGCAGGCACACTGTTGAGACGTCGTTCCCCTGCTCAGTGTGTGGAAAGGGATTCACTCGGTCATCTACCCTGCAGAAACATCAGCGAATTCACACTGGAGAAAAGCCATTCACCTGCACTCAGTGTGGAAAGAGTTTCAGGCAATCGGACAACCTCATTTCACACCAGCGAGTTCATACTGGGGAGAGGCCTTTCTTGTGCTCCAATTGTGGGAAAACATTTACTGGCTTATCTCCCCTTATTTCACACCAACGACTTCACACTGGAGAGAAGCCCTTCATATGCCCTGACTGTGGAAAGGGATTTTCTCGGTCAGCCAACCTGCTGTCGCATCAGCGGGTTCACACTGATGAAAAACCCTTCATCTGCTCTCACTGTGGAAAGTGTTTCAGGCACTCATCCAACCTCACTGCACACCAGCGAGTTCACACCGGCGAGAGGCCATTCGTTTGCTCCAAGTGTGAAAAAGCATTCACTCATTTGTCTAGCCTCATTTCACACCAGCGGATTCATACTGGGGAGAAACCCTTCTCTTGCTCTGTGTGTGGGAAAGGATTCACTCAGTCGGGCAACTTGGTTGTACACCAGGGAGTTCACACTGAGGAGAAACCATTCACCTGCTCCAAGTGTGGAAAAGGATTCACTCGATCAGCCAGCCTCACCTTACACCAGCGAATTCA
>NW_025213171.1:0-11365 GCF_004010195.1 Chiloscyllium plagiosum
GTGTAGAGGAAGCTTTACTCTGTATCTAACCCCGTGCTGTCCCTGTCCCTGGGAGTGTTTGATGGGGGGACAGTGTAGAGGGAGCTTTACTCTGTATCTAACCCTGTGCTGTCCCTGTCCCTGGGGAGTGTTTGATGGGGAGACAGTGTAGAGAGAGCTTTACTCTGAATCTAACCCCGTGCTGTCCCTGTCCCTGGGATGGGGGGGGGACAGTGTAGAGAGAGCTTTACTCTGTATCTAACCCCGTGCTGTCCCTGTCCCTGGGAGTGTTTGATGGGGAGGACAGTGTATGTATCGGGCATTGGTCTGTCTCGGTCTCTGCACTAACAGCCCGAGCTCTCTCTGTCCAGGCCTGGGCCAGGTTCAAGGGGCCGTGCCGGGATTGGCGGAGCCTGAATCCCCGCACCTGGAAATCGAGGCTGCGATGCGCGCTCCACAAAAGCAGTGATTTTGTGGAGGTCCCAGAACGCTCCCAGCTCAACCACTTCCAGCCATACAAAGTCTACAGGATCATCGACAGCAGTTTCAGTCAGGGTGCGTGCTTAGCTATTGCTGCAGGACGGGCATAGACGTGCAGGGCCAGCTGTGGCTCTGTGTGTGCGTGTGTGTCTGTGTGTGCACCCGTGTCCATGTCTGCATGTGTGTATCCGTGTGAGTGTGTGTGTGTGTATATCTGTGACTGGGCGCGTATATGTCTGTGTATGCATGTCTGTGCTTGTGTGTCCATGTCTGCATGTGTGTGTCTGTGACTGTGCGTGTGTCTGTGAGCATGTGTGCGTGCATGCATCTGTATGTGCGTGTGTCTGTGTATACGCACATGTCCATGTCTGTGTGTGTGTGTCTGTGAGTGTGCGCATCTGAGTCTGTGAGCGTGTGCGCTCGTGTGCATCTGTGTGTGTGTGTGTCTGTGCACGCGTGTGTGCATCTGCCTCTGTGTGTGTTTGTGTTTGCATGCACATCCTGGTGCCTGTGTGTCCACATGTGAGCATCACCACGTGTGTCTGCCAGTCTGACATGTGGGGGGGGAGGGGAGTCGGTGAGGAAGCGAGTGAGAAGGGAATAAGCAAGGGCGAGGGAGGAGCAGGTTGGTAAGGGAGGGAGTTCGTGAAAAAGTGAGGCTTTCTTTGATTGGGCAGGAGAACTTTTTGGTGAGGGAAGGGGAGCGAGAGTGGAATCACCCACAAATATGAGAACATTGGAGTGCGAGGGAGGAGTTGATTTCTTAGCCAAGGAGGGGATTCATCATCATCAAGGTAAAATTCCTCTCCGATTGGAGAGGTTATGGGGAAAGCCATGTCTCGCTGTCTGTTCTGACCTTTCTCCCCGGGGTATATTCTCAGAGAGGATATCGCCATCCATTCACCTGGTCGCAGTGAAACTGGAGATGAATGACAGCAATGGTGTGGAGAGTTCACAGTCCGGCTTACCCAGAAGGCTGCTGCAAGTGGCCGAGCAGGTGAGGAAAGGGGCAGGAGTGAACCGTGGTGGCGTTTAAAGCAGGAGACACTGAGGGGAAGCAAGCAGAAAGGGAAGAGCACCAGAAATATGAATGTTGCCGTTCCGTGCCAAATAGTGATGTTCCTGTGTCCCAGCAGGTAGAGAGTGACGCTCCTGTTCCTGTGTCCCACCAGATAGAGAGTGACGCTCCTGTTCCTGTGTCCCACCAGATAGAGAGTGACGCTCCTGTTCCTGTGTCCCACCAGATAGAGAGTGACGCTCCTGTTCCTGTGTCCCACCAGATAGAGAGTGACGCTCCTGTTCCTGTGTCCCACCAGATAGAGAGTGACGCTCCTGTTCCTGTGTCCCACCAGATAGAGAGTGACGCTCCTGTTCCTGTGTCCCACCAGATAGAGAGTGACGCTCCTGTTCCTGTGTCCCACCAGATAGAGAGTGACGCTCCTGTTCCTGTGTCCCACCAGATAGAGAGTGACGCTCCTGTTCCTGTGTCCCACCAGATAGAGAGTGACGCTCCTGTTCCTGTGTCCCACCAGATAGAGAGTGACGCTCCTGTTCCTGTGTCCCACCAGATAGAGAGTGACGCTCCTGTTCCTGTGTCCCACCAGATAGAGAGTGACGCTCCTGTTCCTGTGTCCCACCAGATAGAGAGTGACGCTCCTGTTCCTGTGTCCCACCAGATAGAGAGTGACGCTCCTGTTCCTGTGTCCCACCAGATAGAGAGTGACGCTCCTGTTCCTGTGTCCCAGCAGGTAGAGAGTGACGCTCCTGTTCCGTAGAGTGTGACGCTCCTGTTCCCCGTGTCCCAGCAGGTAGAGTGTGACGCTCCTGTTCCCCGTGTCCCAGCAGGTAGAGTGTGACGCTCCTGTTCCCCGTGTCCCAGCAGGTAGAGTGTGACGCTCCTGTTCCCCGTGTCCCAGCAGGTAGAGTGTGACGCTCCTGTTCCCCGTGTCCCAGCAGGTAGAGTGTGACGCTCCTGTTCCCCGTGTCCCAGCAGGTAGAGTGTGACGCTCCTGTTCCCCGTGTCCCAGCAGGTAGAGTGTGACGCTCCTGTTCCCCGTGTCCCAGCAGGTAGAGTGTGACGCTCCTGTTCCCCGTGTCCCAGCAGGTAGAGTGTGACGCTCCTGTTCCCCGTGTCCCAGCAGGTAGAGTGTGACGCTCCTGTTCCCCGTGTCCCAGCAGGTAGAGTGTGACGCTCCTGTTCCCCGTGTCCCAGCAGGTAGAGTGTGACGCTCCTGTTCCCCGTGTCCCAGCAGGTAGAGTGTGACGCTCCTGTTCCCCGTGTCCCAGCAGGTAGAGTGTGACGCTCCTGTTCCCCGTGTCCCAGCAGGTAGAGTGTGACGCTCCTGTTCCCCGTGTCCCAGCAGGTAGAGTGTGACGCTCCTGTTCCCCGTGTCCCAGCAGGTAGAGTGTGACGCTCCTGTTCCCCGTGTCCCAGCAGGTAGAGTGTGACGCTCCTGTTCCCCGTGTCCCAGCAGGTAGAGTGTGACGCTCCTGTTCCCCGTGTCCCAGCAGGTAGAGTGTGACGCTCCTGTTCCCCGTGTCCCAGCAGGTAGAGTGTGACGCTCCTGTTCCCCGTGTCCCAGCAGGTAGAGTGTGACGCTCCTGTTCCCCGTGTCCCAGCAGGTAGAGTGTGACGCTCCTGTTCCCCGTGTCCCAGCAGGTAGAGTGTGACGCTCCTGTTCCCCGTGTCCCAGCAGGTAGAGTGTGACGCTCCTGTTCCCCGTGTCCCAGCAGGTAGAGTGTGACGCTCCTGTTCCCCGTGTCCCAGCAGGTAGAGTGTGACGCTCCTGTTCCCCGTGTCCCAGCAGGTAGAGTGTGACGCTCCTGTTCCCCGTGTCCCAGCAGGTAGAGTGTGACGCTCCTGTTCCCCGTGTCCCAGCAGGTAGAGTGTGACGCTCCTGTTCCCCGTGTCCCAGCAGGTAGAGTGTGACGCTCCTGTTCCCCGTGTCCCAGCAGGTAGAGTGTGACGCTCCTGTTCCCCGTGTCCCAGCAGGTAGAGTGTGACGCTCCTGTTCCCCGTGTCCCAGCAGGTAGAGTGTGACGCTCCTGTTCCCCGTGTCCCAGCAGGTAGAGTGTGACGCTCCTGTTCCCCGTGTCCCAGCAGGTAGAGTGTGACGCTCCTGTTCCCCGTGTCCCAGCAGGTAGAGTGTGACGCTCCTGTTCCCCGTGTCCCAGCAGGTAGAGTGTGACGCTCCTGTTCCCCGTGTCCCAGCAGGTAGAGTGTGACGCTCCTGTTCCCCGTGTCCCAGCAGGTAGAGTGTGACGCTCCTGTTCCCCGTGTCCCAGCAGGTAGAGTGTGACGCTCCTGTTCCCCGTGTCCCAGCAGGTAGAGTGTGACGCTCCTGTTCCCCGTGTCCCAGCAGGTAGAGTGTGACGCTCCTGTTCCCCGTGTCCCAGCAGGTAGAGTGTGACGCTCCTGTTCCCCGTGTCCCAGCAGGTAGAGAGAGACGCTCCTCTTCCCCGTGTCCCAGCAAGTAGTGTGTGACGCTCCTGTTCCCCGTGTCCCAGCAGGTAGAGTGTGACGCTCCTGTTCCCCGTGTCCCAGCAGGTAGAGTGTGACGCTCCTGTTCCCTGTTTCCCAGCAGGTAGAGAGTGAGGTTTCTCCTCTCCATTACCAACAGGCCGAGAGTGACAGCAGCTGTGAGCCCTTTTCTGGGTGCGAGGCGTCTCCTCCTGAAGAATCGTGCCTTGAAAATACCTCCTTGCCGTGGAGACTGCAGGCCCGCGACCGAGGTAGGGAGTGAGTGTTCTTTGCCTGAGCTGGGCAGGTTTGGGAGCGTGGATGGTGGTGTGGGGCTGGGTGGCGGGGATGGAGGTGGGGGGGGAAGGGAAGACAGCTGGCAAGTATGGGTGAGTTTCAGACTGGGCTGAGCTGGGTCAATGCCGACGTGGACTCTCTGGATCCTGACCTCTGTGCTTTGGATACCATGCCCATAGTGTGGATGGCATCAGAGGAAGGCAGTAAGGCGAGGGGTCCTGATGAGGCCATGTGCAGTGTCTCAGTGGGTCTGTCTGTGGCGATCTGTCCCAGCGAGAGTGGCAGAGTCCAGCAGCTGGGCCGACAGTGACACAGTTGTGCAGGACATGGTTTTTAAGGGTAGAGACGGCGGACGGGGCAGCGGAATGGAATCCAACGTGGACACGGAACAGTATCGGGACGGGGAGCGACAGAAGAATGGACAGAAGTGCTGCTTCAGCAGGCACCAAACTGGGCAGCAGCAGAACCTCACAACCTCGGGACTGTTAGCGGAGCCATGTGTCAGTTTGAGGGAGGGAAGGCCGCCAGTGGAGGAGGTGACAGAGGGTCAGGCAGAGAGTGGACAGGGCTTCCTCGAGGGAGGAGATGCTGCCAGCAATAATTGAGAGCAGTCAGTGAGGAGCGTTCCTGAGAGTGAGGGAGTGTTCGTGTTGGGGTGAGAAGATCTCTCAAGGAGAAGGGTGGTGTTAGGGTGAAGTGTTTTCAGGAGTCTTTCTGTCAGTGTGTGTGTGTGTCTCTCTCTGTGTCTCACTCTGTGTGTGTGTGTCTCTGTATATGTGTGTGTCTCTCTCTCTCTCTGCATTTTTTTCTCTGTGTGTGTCTCTCTCTGTGCTTCTCTGTCTCTCTCTCTCTCTCCCTGCGACTCTCTGTCATCTCTCGCTCTTTCTGTCCTTCTGCGCTGACCGGTGTTTACTGGACTCTGTTCCCAGAGAAGCCATCACTCACAGTTGACCTGAGCACAGTGAAGCTGGAGGAGAGTGGGAGCGCTGGAATGGAGAGCTCCCAGCCCAGCTCCCCCAGCAGGGATGTGGAGACATTGCACCAGGTGAGGAACAAGGAAGATGCTGCATTCAGAAGAGCTGGGGATCTATCACAGGGCTGAAGGGGGACGGGGAGGGTCCTGAAGGGACTGACAATCTGGTTTGCCAGTATACAGGGAACAAAGTGACCTGGTCACAATACAGATCGGGAATCACAGGTTCAAACTGTGACACGATATCTGAGAAAATGTACATTTGGTGGTTCAATAAGGAACTGGAAGCTGGTCTCGGTCATGGGACCGTGACAACTGTCATCGATTGTGGTTTACAGACAACTCCTCCTCACACCCCCATCATCTGGTTTACTAATGCCCCTTTTAACAGAGGAAATGTGCCCTTCTTGCCCAGTATGGGCCTCAGCATCACTCCAGCCTCCCAAAGCTTTTCCGAAAGTTTGATTCTTGAATTCAGTCCCGATGAGCACAAAGCTTCAGATCCCTTTGTAGCAGTGGTTAAATAGGTAGTGAGTGATGCTCCTTTTCCCCTTTCCCAGCAGGTCGGGAGTGACTGTCTTATTCCCCTTTCCCAGCAGGTAGAGAGTGACGCTCCTGTTCCCCGTGTCCCAGCAGATAGAGAGTGATTCTCCTGTTCCCGTTGCCCAACAGGTAGAGAGTGATGCTCCTGTTCCCTGTGTCCCAGCAGGTAGAGAGTGACACTCCTGTTCCCTGTGTCCCAGCAGGTAGAGAGTGACACTCCTGTTCCCTGTGTCCCAGTAGGTAGAGAGTAACTCTCCTGTTCCCTGTGTCCCAGCAGGTAGAGAGTGACGCTCCTGTTCCCTGTGTCCCAGCAGGTAATGGGTGACGCACCTTAATCCTGTGTCCCAGCAGGTAGAGAGTGACACTCCTGTTCCCCGTGTCCCAGCAGGTAGAGAGTGATGCTCCTGTTCCCCGTGTCCCAGCAGGTAGAGAGTGACGCTCCTGTTCCTCGTGTCCCAGCAGGTAGAGAGTGACGCTCCTGTTCCCCGTGTCCCAACAGGTAGAGAATGACGCTCCTGTTCCCCGTGTCCCAGCAGGTAGAGAGTGACGCTCCTGTTCACTGTGTCCCAGTAGGTAGAGAGTGATACTCCTGTTCCCTGTGTCCCAGCAGGTAGAGAGTGACGCTCCTGTTCCCTGTGTCCCAGCAGGTAATGGGTGATGCACCTTAATCCTTTGTCCCAGCAGGTAGAGAGTGATGCTCCTGTTCCCCGTGTCCCAGCAAGTAGAGAGTGACTCTCCTGTTCCCCGTGTCCCAGCAGGCAGAGAGTGACGCTTCTGTTCCCCGTGTCCCAGCAGGTAGAGAGTGACGCTCCTGTTCCTGTGTCCCAGCAGGTAGTGTGTTGACGCTCCTGTTCCCTGTGTCCCAGCAGGTAGAGAGTGACGCTCCTGTTCCTGTGTCCCAGCAGGTAGAGAGTGACGCTTCTGTTCCCCGTGTCCCAGCAGGTAGAGAGTGACGCTCCTGTTCCCCGTGTCCTAGCAGGTAGAGAGTGACGCTCCTGTTCCCCGTGTCCCAGCAGGTAGAGAGTGACGCTCCTGTTCCTGTGTCCCAGCAGGTAGTGTGTGACGCTCCTGTTCCCCGTGTCCCAGCAGGTAGAGAATGACGCTCCTGTTCCTGTGTCCCAGCAGGTAGCGAGTGACGCTCCTGTTCCCCATGTCCCAGCAGGTAGAGTGACACTCCTGTTCCTGTGTCCCAGCAGGTAGAGAGTGACGCTCCTGTTCCCCGTGTCCCAGCAGGTAGAGTGTGACGCTTCTGTTCCCCGTTTCCCAGCAGGTAGAGAGTGACGCTCCTGTTCCCCGTGTCCCAGCAGGTAGAGAGTGACGCTCCTGTTCCCCGTGTCCCAGCAGGTAGAGAGTGACGCTCCTGTTCCCCGTGTCCCAGCAGGTAGAGAGTGACGCTCCTGTTCCCCGTGTCCCAGCAGGTAGTGAGTGACGCTCCTGTTCCCCGTGTCCCAGCAGGTAGAGTGTGACGATTCTGTTCCCCATGTCCCAGCAGGTAAAGTGACGCTCCTGTTCCTGTGTCCTAGCAGGTAGAGAGTGACGCTCCTGTTCCCGTGTTCCAGCAGGTAGAGTGTGACGCTTCTGTTCCCCGTGTCCCAGCAGGTAGCGTGTGACGCTTCTGTTCCCCGTGTCCCAGCAGGTAGAGAGTGACGCTCCTGTTCCTGTGTCCCAGCAGGTAGTGTGACGCTCCTGTTCCTGTGTCCCAGCAGGTAGAGAGTGACGCTCCTGTTCCCCGTGTCCCAGCAGGTAGAGAGTGACGCTCCTGTTCCCGTGTCCCAGCAGGTAGAGAGTGACGCTCCTATTCCTGTGTCCCAGCAGGTAGAGAGTGACCCTCCTGTTCCCCGTGTCCCAGCAGGTAGAGAGTGACGCTTCTGTTCCCCATGTCCCAGCAGGTAGAGAGTGATATTTCACTTTACCAGCAGAAAGTGACATCCCCCTTCTCCTTTCCCAGCAGGTAAAAAGTGAAGGTCCAGCTCCCACTTCCCAGCAGGTGGAGAGTGATAGCGGCTGTGATCCCAGTTCTGACACCGAAAGGTCTATTCCCAAGGAATGTTCTGTTGGAAGCATCTTGCCAGACCCAGAATTGGAGCCCTGTGTGGAAGGTAGAGTCTGTAAGGAGGAAGTGGGCAGGATTAGGACTGAGGTGAACGCTGTGCCCTTATTGAAGAAGGGCAGCAAAGAAAAGCCTGGGAACTACAGGCCAGTCAGCCTAACATCTGTGGTAGACAAGTTACTGGAGAAGATGCTGAAGGATAAGATATCCATGCATTTGGAAAGACAGGGTTTGATTAGGAGTAGTCAGCACGGCTTTGTGTGTGGGAGATCACGCCTCACAAATTTGTTCGAGTTCTTTGATGAAGTGACCAGGAAGGTTGACCAGGGCAGGGTGGTAGATGTCGTCTATATGGATCTCAGTAAGGATTTTGATAAGGTTCCACATGGTAGGCTGCTCTGGAAGGTTAGATCGCATGGAATCCAGGGTGACCGAGCAAACTGGATACACGATTGGCTCGATGGTAGGAAGCTGGTCGGACTGGAGGCCTGTGACTAGTGGAGTCCCTCAGGGGTCGGTGCTGGGCCCATTACTGTTTGTTATCTGGATCAATGATTTGGGATGTACAAGGATTGATGAGTAAGTTTGCTGATGACACTGAAATAGGAGGGATCATGGAGAGTGAGGAAGGTCCTCAGGAATTGCAGCAGGACCTTGGTCAGCTGGGGTAGTGGGCCGAGAAATGGCAAAGGGAGTTTAATATCAATAAGTGTGAGGGCTCGCATTTTGGAAAGGCAAATCAAGGCAGGAGTTTTATGGTCACGAGTGGAACAGAGGGACCTTGGAGTTCAGGTGTACAGTTCTCTGAAAGTGGAGTCCCAGGTAGACAGGGCAGTGAAGAAGGCTTTTGGCAAACTGGCCTTCATCAGTCAGGGCAATGAGTATAGAAGTTGGGAAGTTCTGTTGCAGTTCTACAGGACGTTGGTGAGGCCGCACTCGGCAGTATTGTGTTCAGTTTTGGTCACCTTGTTATAGGAAGGATGTTATTAAACTGGAAAGAGTGCAGACAAAATTTACAAGGATGTTGCCAGGACTCAACGGTCTGAGCTACAGGGAGAGGTTGGGCACATGAGGACTTTTTTCTTTAGAGCGTAGGAGAGTGAGGGGGACCTTACAGACGTGTATAAGATCATGAGAGGCATGGAGAGGGTGAATGCACTCAGTCTTTTTCCCAGGGTTGGGGAATCGAGGCATCAGTTGAAGGTTAGAGGGGAAAGAATAAAAGGGAACCTGAGGGGCAACTTTTTTACACAGAGGGTGGTACGCATATGGAGGTGGTTGAGGCGGGTACATTAACAGCATTTAAAAGGACATTTGGACAAATACATGGATCGGAAAGGATTAGAAGGATATGGGCCAAGTGCAGAGAAATGGGGTTAGTGTCGATGGAGATTTTGGTCAGCACGGACCAGATTGGGCTGAATGGCCTGCTCTCCGTGCTGCAGGACTCTGTGGCTCTCTGACTGAGGGATAAAGATAACCATATACAAAACTGCAGGAGGAACTGTCTACTAATCATGGCAATATTTTCTGTCGCTCTCTTTTCTCAGTGGCTGTCTCTCTTTTCTTCTCTCTCTATCGCTCTCGCTCTCGCTCTGTCTCTGTCTCTCGCTCTCTCTCTCGGCCACACCACAACCTCAATGTTTGTAACTCTCTTGTGCTCTGCCTCTCCCTTGCAGGAATCTCCCTCGAGCGATCTTCATCTCCATTCCACTGGTCACGTTTGTCTACGTCTTTGCAAACATTGCCTACGTGACAGCCATGTCTCCGATGGAGCTCTTAGAGAGTAACGCAGTGGCTGTGGTAAGGATCCTGCTCCTCACTCAGCTCCCAGGCTGCACCCACTCCATTATACACCTCGGCACTCTGTATCTAACCCCGTGCTGTCCCTGTCCCTGGGATGGGGGAGGACAGTGTAGAGGGAGTTTTACTCTGTATCTGACCCCGTGCTGTCCCTGTCCCTGGGATGGGGGAGGACAGTGTAGAGGGAGTTTTCCCTATCAGTGAGGGTGCGGACTCGGTCTGGCTTAGCTAGACCCCTGCTGGTCTCCACTGCTTCCCTCAAGTCCCATTCTTCTCCCACCCAGCTCGCCTGCCCTCTTTTGGGGACACGAGAGTCATCTGTGGCCCGAGCGTTGTTATTGTGTTCTGTGACGAACGTATCTGCCTGAAAGGACCGCAGGCTTTCGTCTGGCTGTCTTGGTCCTGCAGTTCAGTTCAGGACAGGGCCAGTTGGTGTGTCCTGTGGTCAATGAGCTCTGAAGGTTCAGGGAGATGATGGACGTAAGGTCAGCAAGGTAGGGGCTGTGTCGGGAAGGAGCTGTGGGATGAGGGAGGCTATTGTCAGCTGGATGGGGTTTCTCCCCAGCAGAGGGAGGATTTCAATGGGCACGCGTTTTATTGGTCAGGGTATGTGTTGTTTTGTGAAGGGATGATTTTTCTTTCATGTTTTCTCTATGAAGCGTTGACTCTGTGCACTCTGACCTGTTGTTTTCTACACTCTTGTCGACAGTGAGGACATGGTCTGACTCAGAACCAAGCGTAAAGATAGAGGAGGGGAGCAAGAGTGGCAGTGGTGGAGAGAAGGACATGCTTCCCCTCACCACCAGCGGGCAACTGGGAATGTTGGAGCAGGTGAGGTGTTACGGGGGAATGAGGAATGAAGAGAGCCATGCTCCTGTTCACATTCCCCAGCAGGTAGCGAGTGACACTCCTGTTCCCCGTGTCCCAGCAGGTAGAGAATGATGCTCCTGTTGCCCATATCCCAGGTAGAGAGTGATGCTCCTGTCCCTGATCCCCAGCAGGTAGAGAATGATGCTCCTGTTCCCCGTGTCCCAGCAGGTAGAGAGCGACGTTCCTGTTCCCCGTGTCCAGCAGGTAGAGAGCGACGTTCCTGTTCCCCGTGTCCCAGCAGATAGAGAGTGACGCTCCTGTTCCCCGTGTCCCAGCAGGTAGAGAGCAACGTTCCTGTTCCCCGTGTCCCAGCAGGTAGAGAGTGACGCTCCTGTTCCCCGTGTCCCAGCAGGTAGAGAGTGACGCTCCTGTTCCCCGTGTCCCAGCAGGTAGAGAGTGACGCTCCTGTTCCCCATGTCCCAGCAGGTAGAGAGTGACGCTCCTGTTCCCCATGTCCCAGCAGGTAGAGAGTGACGCTCCTGTTCCCCATGTCCCAGCAGGTAGAGAGTGACGCTCCTGTTCCCCATGTCCCAGCAGGTAGAGAGTGACGCTCCTGTTCCCCATGTCCCAGCAGGTAGAGAGTGACGCTCCTGTTCCCCATGTCCCAGCAGGTAGAGAGTGACGCTCCTGTTCCCTGTGTCCCAGCAGGTAGAGAGTGACGCTCCTGTTCCCTGTGTCCCAGCAGGTAGAGAGTGACGCTCCTGTTCCCTGTGTCCCAGCAGGTAGAGAGTGACGCTCCTGTTCCCTGTGTCCCAGCAGGTAGAGAGTGACGCTCCTGTTCCCTGTGTCCCAGCAGGTAGAGAGTGACGCTCCTGTTCCCTGTGTCCCAGCAGGTAGAGAGTGACGCTCCTGTTCCCTGTGTCCCAGCAGGTAGAGAGTGACGCTCCTGTTCCCTGTGTCCCAGCAGGTA
>NW_025213171.1:14800-27494 GCF_004010195.1 Chiloscyllium plagiosum
AAAGTTCCACATAGGAGGTTAGTGAGCAAACTTAGGGCGCATGGTATTGGGGGCAAAGTACTAACTTGGATTGAAAGTTGGTTGTCTGACAGGAAACAAAGAGTAGTGATAAACAGCTCCATTTTGGAATGGCAGGCGGTGACCAATGGGGTACCACAGGGATCTGTGCTGGGACCGCAGCTTTTTACAATATATGTTAATGATATAGAAGATGGTATTAGTAATAACATTAGCACATTTGCTGATGATACTAAGCTGGGTGGCAGGGTGAAATGTGATGAGGATGTTAGGAGATTACAGGGTGACCTGGACAGGTTAGGTGAGTGGTCAGATGCAGTTTAATGTGGATAAATGTGTGGTTATCCACTTTGGTGGCAAGAACAGGAAGGCAGATTACTACCTAAATGGAGTCAAGTTAGGTAAAGGGGCAGTACAAAGAGATCTGGGTGTTCTTGTACACCAGTCAATGAAGGTAAGCATGCAGGTACAGCAGGTAGTGAAGAAGGCTAATAGCATGCTTGACTTCATAACAAGAAGAATTGAGTATCGAAGCAAAGAGGTTCTTCTGCAGCTGTACAGGGCCCTGGTGAGACCACACCTGGAGTACTGTGTGCAGTTTTGGTCTCCAAATTTGAGGAGACATTCTGGCTATTGAGGGAGTGCAGCGTAGATTCACGAGGTTAATTCCTGGAATGGCGGGACTATCTTATGTTGAAAGACTGGACTTGTATACCCATGAGTTTAGAAGACTGAGAGGGGATCTGATTGAGACATATAAGATTATGAAAGGATTGGACACTCTGGCAGCAGGAAACATGTTTCCGCTGATGGGTGAGTGCCGAACCAGAGGACACAGCTTAAAAATACGGGGTAGACCATTTAGGACAGAGATGAGGAGAAACTTCGTCACCCAGAGAATGGTGGCTGTGTGGAATGCTCTGCCCCAGAGGGCAGTGGAGGCCCACTCTCTAGATACTTTCAAGAAAGAGTTAGATAGAGCTCTTAAGGATAGTGGAATCAAGGGTTATGAGAATAAGTCAGGAACAGGATACTGATAGAGGATGATCAGCCATGATCATAATGAATGGTGGTGCTGGCTCGAAGGGCAGAATGGCCTACTCCTGCATCAATTGTCTATTGAACTCCAGTCGGAACAAGCCTGGTCTGTCCATTCCTGGTAAACCTCCTCTTTCCTTCAATAGGAAATCCACTCCACCCCCAGTATTCGATAGTGTCATCGCTGCCCTGTAGTGAAGTGTGACATCCTTTTGTTCATATTCAGTTCTTCTTCTTTGCAATAGTGGATAGCATCCCATTCGCCGCCTTGATGACGTGCTGGCCCTGGGTTTACTGACCCTCTGTGACCTCAGTCTCCTTGCACCTCGGAATTTCCGACAATTGTTCTCCATTTAATTTCGGCTGATTTCTTGTATTGTTGGGGCCAAAGGGACAACTTCACATTCTCCCGTGTTGTGCTCTGATCTGCCAAACGTTTGTGCCTTTGCTCAGCGTACCCCTCTTTCTCCATCTGCAGCCTCCCGGTGTCCTCTTCGTCACACTCTTTTTCCCGTCTAACCTGAGAGTTACTTGCGAATTTAGCTCCCATTGCCTTCACAACCCACCACGTCCACTTCCAGGTAATTGATATCAAACTGTTCAGAGGCCTGTGGGACTCCCCTCATTACATCCTGCCAGTCAGCCATTTATGGATCCTGTCCAGCAGCCAGGCAGCCTTCTGCGTGTGCTGCTTATGGACTTGTATTTCTCCGCAGTGCCACCTTATCACACGCAGCCTGGAAATCTCCTGAACCAAGGGCGTCTCAGAGCACCGTGCAAAATGCCATCCTTGGCTAACAGTTCTGCCCCTTGACCCAGCTACCTAGTTTCTCTCCGGCGCCACGTACCCCTCAATATTCAGGGCTCAATCCTTATTGTCCAACAGCCACGTCACTCTAATGGTGAAATTGACTTCAGCATGAATCACCAGTTTGTTCAGTTTGTTGTGAATGCGATGTGCGTTCAGATACGGAGCCTTCGGTTCTGTCTTTTTGTTTTGTTGTCTTCGTAACACCTCACCTTGACCGTCGGTGCTTTCTTAGATTTACTATCTTGCTGCCCCTTCCCTCAGACCCTCAGTTCCTGTCTCGCTATTGTCCTCTTTTAGAGTCTTAGAGATGTACAGCACAGAAACAGATCCTTCGGTCCAACCCGTCCATGCCGACCCAGATATCCCAAACCTAATCTAGTCCCACCTGCCAGCACCCGGCCCGTATCCCTCCAAACCCTTCCTATTCATATACCCATCCAAATGCCTCTTAAATGTTGTAATTGTACCAGCCTCCACCGCTTCCTCTGGCAGCTCATTGCATACACGTATCACCCTCTGTGTGAAAAAGTTGCCCCTTGGGTCTCTTTTATATCTTTCCCCTCTCACCCTAAACCTATGCCCTCTAGTTCTGGACTCCCTCACCCCAGGGAAAAGACCTTGTCTGTTTACCCTATCCATGCCCCTCAGAATTTTGTAAACCTCTGTAAGGTCACCCCTCAGCCTCCGACGCTCCAGGGAAAACAGCCACAGCCTTTTTAGCCTCCTTGTCTCTACAGTCTGTTCAATCACATCTTTTCCATGTTTTATCCCTCGCCCACACCAGCCTCCGAGGGCCCCTCTGCACGTCTCTCCAGTTTTACGCGCCCTCTGCCAATTGGCCCGCAGCTCAGGTCAGGCTCCGGAGCTTTTAAAGTTCTCTTTTTTTTTAACTCAGTTCCCAGCTCCTCACGCTCTGCTGGTGATGTCTCTGCCCTCATTCTGCACATGCTACCAGCACTTACCCAGGCCACGACCGCTGGGCTCTCATCTCGCTGACATTCTGTCCCGGCTGTGAGCAGACGTCCTTAATTCTGGCCCCTGTCTTCCCATCAACCCACCCTCTCCTCCCGGCACCTTCGCCTCATACCATTTGAAGCACAAATCCTGTGCTCACACCTTCCCATCCTCACCTCTGTCCAAGGCCCCAAAGGAACCTTCCACATCCAGCAGAGATTTATCTGCACCTCCACACACATCGTCTACTGTGTCCCTCGCTCTCGATGCGGTCTCCTCCATATCGGGGAGACAGGACACCAAGTTGCGGAATGTTTCAGAGAACATCTCTGGGTCACCCGCACCAACCAACCCCACCGCCCCATGGTCGAACACTTCAACTCCCCCTCCCACTCCGCCAAGGACGTGCAGGTCCTGGGCCTCCTCCATCGCCACTCCCTCACCACCCGATGCCTGGAGGAAGAATGCCTCACCTTCTGCCTCCGGACCATCGAACCACACGGCATCAATGTGGATTTCACCAGTTTCCTCATTTCCCCTGCTCCCCCACCTCATCCCAGGTCCGACTGTCCAACTCGACATCGCCCTCTTGACCTGTCCATCTTCCTTCCCCTGTCTATCTTCCTTCCCACCCATCCGCTCCATCCTCCTCTCATACCGATCACCTTCACCTTCACCTCCATCTACCTGTGTGTTGATTCTCCTGCCCCTCAGATGCTACCTGACCTGCTGTGCTTTTCCAGCGCCACACTTTTCGACACCGTCTGGTCTCTCGCTCTTTGCTCTGGGGGATAAGGCCTACCCGCTGTTTCTGTGCTAACGCCTGCGTTCCTTGTTCCACCAGGCACCGGGCAACAGGCCAACCCGTGATTCCACAAGGGCGGAGGTAGACAGCAACGGCGAGCCCCGCTCTGGCTCCGAGGTGTCTGCTCAAGAGAAAGGCCCCAACGGGGCCCCCCGGATGGAGTGCAGCCCGACGCCCAGTGCTGAAGGTAGGGCATGGCCGGCAGTGGTTCCAGAAGCCGGGGCTTGGGAGAAGGCTGACGCCTTCCTGCCTGATCCTGCCCGCTGACCTCCAGGCAACAGGTCACAGGCGGGTAAGGGTGCCCTGTGCCCCCTCTGAGCCAGGCAAGCCCAGGGTCAAAGAGGCACCAGGAGTGTTGGGCAGCGTCCTGCAGGCCTCACCAAGACCATAGCGAGGGTCCGGACGCAATAGGACCGGGAGTGTATGGAGCAGCTGTAGGCTATTCAGCCCATCGAGTCCGCTCCTCCATTCTCTCATCATCCTCAATTCCCACTTTCCTGCCTTTTTGCCCCATAACCCTTGATTCCTTTCCTGATTTAAAAATCTCTCCGCCTCAGCGTTGAATACCCTCCATGCCCCAGCCCTCCATTCCCCTTCCTGGTTAAATCTCTGTCTGTCTCAGCCTTGAATACCCTCAATGCCCCAGCCCTCCATCCCCCTTCCTGGTTAAATCTCTGTCTCAGCCTTGAATACCCTCAATGCCCCNNCAGCCTTGTATACCCTCAATGCCCCAGCCCTCCATTCCCCTTCCTGGTTAAATCTCTGTCACAGCCTTGTATACCCTCAATGCCCCAGCCCTCCATTCCCCTTCCTGCTTAAATCTCTCTCTGTCTCAGTCTTGAATACTCTCAATGTCCCAGCCCTCCATTCCCCTTCATGGTGTGGGCGGCACAATGGTTAGCACTGCTGCCTCACAGCGCCAGAGACCTGGGTTCAATTCCCGCCTCAGGTGACTGACTGTGTGGAGTTTGCACGTTCTCCCCGTGTCTGCATGGGTTTCCTCCAGGTGCACCGGTTTCCTCCCACAGTCCAAAGATGTGCAGGTCAGGTGAATTGGCCATGCTAAATTGCCCAGAGTGTTAGGTAAGGGGTAAATGTAGGGGTAGGGGTGGGTTGTGCTTCGGCGGGTCGGTGTGGACTTGTTGGGCCGAAGGGCCTGTTTCCACACTGTAAGTAATCTAATCTAATCTAATCTAATCTCTCTCATTGGCCATGCTAAATTACCCATAGTGCTCTGGGATGTGTAGGTTAGGGTGGATTGGCCGTGCTAAATTACCCATAGTGCCCAGGGATGTGCAGGTTATGGTGGATTGGACATGCTAAATTACCTATAGTGCTCTGGGATGTGTAGCTGTGTTGTATTAGTCCTGGGTAATATAAAGTAATAGGTTAGGAGAATGGGTCTTGGTAGATTACTGTTCAGAGGGTCAGTATGGACCTGTTGGGCAAAGTGGCCAGTTTCCACGCTATAGGGATTCTATGAAATCTTTTCCAAACTCTCAAGTTTAACTATCGCTGAGGGACCAGAATTGCACACAGTATTCCAAAAGTGACGTCACCAATGTCCCCTACAGCTGCAACATGACCTCCCAACTCCTATACTCAGTGATTCCTGAAGAAGGGCTCATGCCCGAAACGTCGATTCTCCTGCTCCTTGGATGCTGCCTGACCTGCTGCGCTTTTCCAGCAACACATTTTCAGCTCCTAAACTCAATGCCCTGACCAACAAAGGCATGTCTACATGAGAGTCCACTTTCAAGGACCCATGAGCCTGCACCTAAGGTGTCTCTTTTCCGGCAACACAGTCGAGGCAGCAGAAAGACTAAGACAGGTTAGGAGAGTGGGCAAAGTAGCAGCAGATGGAATCTAATGTGGGAAAGTGAGATTTATGCACTTTGGTAGGAAGAATAGAGGAGTAGACTATTTTCTGAACGGGGAAAGGCTTCGGAAATCTGAAACTCAAAGCGACCTGGGAGCCCCAATTCAGCATTTTCTTAAGTTCAACATGCAGGTTCAGTTGGTAGTTAGGAAGGCAAATGCAATGTTAGCATTTATTTGTGGCTCAGTGATTAGCACTGCTGCCTCACAGCACCAGGGACCCAGGTTCAATTCCCAACTTGGGTGACTGACTGTGTGGAGTTGGCACATTCTCCCCAGCTGCTCCGGTTTCCTCCCACACTCCAAAGATGTGCAGGTCAGGTGAGTTGGCCATGCTAAATTGCCCATAGTGTTAGGTGCGTTAGTCAGATGGGTCTGGGTGGGTTACTCTTCGGAGGGTCGGTGTGGACTTGTTGGGCCGAAGGGCCTGTTTCTATACTGTAAGTAATCTAATCTAATCTTATTTCATGAGGGTTAGAATACAAAAGCTGAGCTATACAGCCGAGGCTGTATAAGGCTTCGGTCAGATCAGATCACGTTTGGAATATTGTGAGCAGTTTTTGTGCCCTATGTCTCAGGATGGGCAGACGTTGGAGGGTGTCCCACAGAATTTCACGAGAATAATCCCGGGATGAAGGGCTGGTCATATTAGGAGCGGTGGAGGACTCAGGGTCTGGACTCAATGGAGGTTAGAAGGTTGCAGGGGTATCTGATTGAAACTTCTAGAATACCAAGAGGCCTGGGCAGAGTGGCCGTGGAGCAGGTGTTGCACCTGTAGGAGAGAGAAGGCGAAGGGCCGATCCTTTTGAACTGAGATGGGGAGGAATTCCTTCAACCAGACGGAGGTGAATCTGTGAACCCATTGCTGCAGAGAGCTGTGGAGGCCAGGACACTGAGTGTATTTAAGACAGAGATAGTTAGCTTCCTGATTGTTCAGGGGATCAAGGGTTACGGGGAGAATGCAGGAGAATGGGGTTGAGAAACATTTTCAGATATTGCACAATATGGATGTACGTTTGCTCGCTGAGCTGGAAGGTTTATTTTGCGACGTTTCGTCACCAAGCAAGGTAATGTCTTCAGTGAGCATCCAGACGAAGCACTGGTGGTGTTTCCTGCTTTCTATGTTTGGCACCACACCTGAACACTATGGGCAATTTAGCGTGGCCAATCCACACTAACCTGCACATCCCTGGGCACTATGGGCAATTTAGCATGGCCAATCCACCCTAACCTACACATCCCTGGGCACAATGGGTAATTTAGCACGGCCCATCCACCCTAACCTACACATCCCTGGGCAGTATGGGTAATTTAGCACGGCCCATCCACCCTAACCTGCACATCCCTGGGCACTATGAGTAATTTAGCACGACCAATCCACCCTAACCTGCACATCCCTGGGCACTATGGGAAATTTAGCATGGCCAATCCACCCTAACCTGCACATCCCTGGGCACTATGGGCAATTTAGCACTGCCAATCTACCCTAACCTGCACATCCCTGGGCACTATGGGTAATTTAGCACGGCCCATCCACCCTAACTGCACATCCCTGGGAACTATGGGTAATTTAGCACAGCCCATCCACCCTAACCTGCACATCCCTGGGCACTATGGGTAATTTAGCACAGCCCATCCACCCTAACCTGCACATCCCTGGGAACTATGGCTAATTTAGCACAGCCAATCCACCCTAACCTGCACATCCCTGGGAACTATGGCTAATTTAGCACGGCCAATCCACCCTAACCTGCACATCTTTGGTTGTGGGAGAAAACTGGAGCACCCGGAGGAAATCCACACTGACACGGAGGGGGTGTTATCCGATGCTGAAATTGAACGTGGGTCCCTGATGCTGTGAGGCAGCGGTGCTAACCACTGAGCCACTGTGCTGTCCATCACTAAACTTGAAAAGGTTCAGAAAAGATGTACAAGGATGTTGGAGGGTTTGAGCTACAGGGAGAGGCTGAACAGGCTGGGGCTGTTTTCCCTGGAGCGTCGGAGGCTGAGGGCTGACCTTATAGAGGTTTACAAAATAATGAGGCGCATGGATAGGGTAAATAGACAAGGTCTTTTCCCTGGGGTGAGGGATTCCAGAACTAAAGGGGCATAGGTTTAAGGTGAGAGGGGAAGGATATAAAAGGGACCCGAGGGGTGACTTTTTCACACAGAGGGTGGTGCGTGTGTGGAATGAGCTGCGAGAGGAAGTGGTGGAGGCTGGTACAATGACAGCATTGAAAAAGAATGGGACATGAATAGGAAGGGTTTAGAGGGATATGGGCCAAGTGCTGGTGAATGGGACTAGATTGGGTTGGGGATATCTGGTCGGCACGGACCAAACGGTCTGGTTCCCTGCTGCCAGAATGCTTTTGCTCGGTTATGATCCAGGTGAGTCAGGCAGGGGTGGTTCTGTTTGGGAATCGATGGGGCTTTCTCAGAGTTGAAGTCTATCAGTTTGAAGGGGTTTTGGCTCCTGCTGCCCTGGATTCCGGGAAGGGGTCGGGACGGTGGGCCCGGGGAATGGCGTGCGGATCCATCTAAAGCCCCCTCCTTTCTCCCCCTGCCTCTGCAGTCACCAGGAATTGCACCATCAACATCAACCCGACACCAGCAAGCCTCCCAGAGAAAAGCAACACTTCTCTGAGATGTAAGTGTTTTTTATTTCTGTCTCTCCCTGGTTCACATCAGAGTCTTGTGGGGGCCTCTAGAGTCTAGGCAGTGCCCCCCCGCCCCCAACCCCTCCCCTGCCCCCATCCTACACTTAGGTCAGGTAGATGCTGTCGAGTGAGGTTAGAGGTCAGGTAGGCTCTACCAGGTTGTGTGTGACTTTCCCCAGGGCCTGTGACACTTCCCCCACCAACCCTCCTGGTGTAGTGACCGCCGGGCCCAAATATAATCCAGTAAGGTCACAGCGATCTCCGTTCGAGTCACCCAGGCTGGGCCCTTGGGGACCGTGGCACCCACCATGAGGCCACACTTTACTGTTCAACCTTCTGGAAGGCGAGTTGGGGCTGGGGGTGGGGGGGAGAGGAGAGGGGAGGGGATTGGCAGGTGGAGGAGAGGGGAGGGCGCTGACGAGGTTGAGGGGAGAGGGCTGGTGGGTGTGAAGTAGGGGCTGTGGTTTGTGAGTAAATCTATTGTTCTTTTCCCTCTCCCTGTCCCTCTCTCTTGCTCGCAGGCATCAACAATTTCACCATCAACATCGGCGGGCCATCCGACAGAGGTAACCCTCGGCCTCTATACCTCCTTACCACCCGCGCCTTGCCCCCTCTCCCTCCACTTCCTTTCCCCCCCCACTGCCTTCCCCATCTCCCCTTGTGCACGTATGTGTGTGTTTGGTGGGGGGGGTTGCTGTGAGTGTGTTTGGGGGTGTGGTGGGTTGGGGTGTTGTGCGATGCGTCCCTTAATGTGAGCCACCCTCTTTGTCTGTCTCTCTCTCTCTCTCTCTCTCTCTCTCCCCCCCCCCCCCCCGTTCACAGTGCCACACAATTACACAGTGAACATCCACTGCCCGCCGCTGGCTGGCCCTACGGAGAAAGGTAATCTCTTTACTTCCATCTTCCCCTTCATCCTCTTCTACCTCCCATTCCCCCTCCCTCCTCCCCTCTCCCTCTCCCCCTCCCCCCCCCCCCCCCCCCCCCCCCCCCCTCCCCCCCCAGTTCACTGCCCGCCCCCACCCCCCCCCGTCGAGGCAGGTCAGTTCTTCTCTCCACCCCATCCCCTTTAGGCTGTCACAGGCCCTGTCAGGGTCACTCACACCCCCTCGGCAATGTGCCGTGTTCTGACAGTGTGTTCTGGGAGTGCGGTGAGCTCCAGGCAGCTCAGGGTGATGTCGGTGTCTCTAACCAAAAGGCTGTCCAGTTGGTATCGGGGAGCTAGGAGGGGGTTGGTGTAACTTCTGTAACTTCTCCGTCTTTGTCTCCTGGCTCACAGCAGTGAGCAGTTACACCATTAACATCGGCAGCTCGACACCAACCAGCCTTCCGGACAGAGGTAAGGCATTCTCTGGGCTGCAGGCCTTCCGTTTGAGTCTTGTTCTGATTTGTTTTGTTCTCTTGCTGTTAAGAGGTGCAGGGGCTACAGTAGATGATGTTACCTTCCTCCAGTATGCTGCCACACTGAGACATGCTACTGTTGCCTGGGGCCAGCTAACGCTCAGCGGTGCCTTCAGTTTGGCACTCAGTCACAGAGTCATACAGCACAGAACCCGTCCATGCTGAACCAGATATCCCTAACCTAATCTAGTCCCATTTGCCAGTGCTTGACCCATATCCCTCTAAACCTGTCCTATTCATAGCATATTCTGCATTCATATCACTAGCTTAATATTGCGCCGACCCTGTGGAACCAATCTGAAGCCCATCTAACTTCCACTATCCCATTCTCATCCACATGTTTATCCAATAACCATTTCAATGCCCTTAAATTTGGTGAGTCTACTACTGTTGCAGGCAGTGCGTTCCACGCTCCTACTACTCCCTGAGTAAAGAACCTAGCTCTGACATCTGTCCTGTATCTGTCATCCCTCAGTTTAAAGCTATGTCCCCTTGTGCTAGCCATCACCAACCAAGGGAAAAGGCTCTCACTGTCCACCCTATCTAATCCTCTGATTATCTTGATTAGATTAGATTAGATTACTTACGGGTGGAAACAGACCCTTCAGCCCAAATGTGCAAGCTCCACACAGACAGTTGCCTGAGGCTGGAATCAAACCCTGGTCTCTGGTGCTGTGAGGCAGCAGTGCTAATCTTGTATGTCTCTATTAAGTCACCTCTCAACCTTCCTCTCTCTAACGAAAACAGCCTCAAGTCCCTCAGCCTTTCCTCATAAGACCTTCCCTCCATACCAGGCAACATCCTGGTAAATCTCCTCTGCACCCTTTCCAAAGCTTCCACATCCTTCCTATAATGCGGTGACCAGAACTGTACACAATACTCCACAATGCGGCCGCACCAGAGTTTTGTACAGCTGCAGCATGACCTCATGGCTCTGAAACTCAGTCCCTCTACCAAGAAAAGTTAACACAATGTACGCCTTCTTAACAACCCTATCAACCTGGGTAGCAACTTTCAGGGATCTATGTACATAGAGAGTACTAAGATCTCTCTGCTCATCCAAACTGCCAAGAATCTTACCATTAGCCCAGTACTCTGCATTCCTGTTACTCCTTCCAAAGTGAAACACCTCACACTTTCCACATTAAACTCCATTTGCCACCTCTCAGCCCAGCTCTGCAGCTTATCTATGTCCCTCTGTAACCTACAGCATCCTCTGTCACTATCCATAACTCTACCGACCTTATTGTCATCTACGAATTTACTAACCCATCCTTCTACACCCTCATTCAAGTCATTTATAAAAATGACAAACAGCAGTGGACCCAAAACAGATCCTTGTGGTACCCCACTAGTAACTGAACATTTCCCATCAACCATCACCCTCTGTCTTCTTTCAGCCGGCCAGTTTCTGATCCAAACCGCTAAATTACCCTCAATCCCAAGCCTCTGTATTTTGTGAAATAACTTACCGTGGGGAACCTTATCGAAGGCTTTACTGAAATCCAAATACACCACATCAACTGCTTTACCCTCATCCACCTGTTTGGTTACATTCTCAAAGAACTCAATAAGGTTTGTGAGGCATGACCGACCCTGGCAAAACCGTGTTGACTATCCCTGATCAAATTATTCCTTCCAAGATGATTATAAATCCTATCTCTTATAACCCTTTCCAACACTTTACCCACAACTGAAGTAAGGCTCACTGGTCTATAATTACCAGGGTTGTCTCTACTCCCCTTCCTGAACAAGGGAACTACATTTGCTCTCCTCCAGTCTTCTGGCACTATTCCTGTAGATAACGATGACATAAAGATCAAAGCCAGAGGCTCTGCAAGCTCCTCCCTGGCTTCTCAGAGAATCCTCGGATTAATCCCATCCGGCCCAGGGGACTTATCTATTTTTATGCTTTTCAGAATTGCTAATACCTCCTCCTTGTGAAACTCAGTCCCATTGAGTCTAGTAGCCTATATCTCAGTATTCTCTCCAACAACATTGTCTTTTTCTAATGTGAATACTGATGAAAATTAGACACTTCTCCTCTCTACTCGGACTCCACACACAACTTCCCACTACTGTCCTTGATTGGCCCTGATCTTACTCTAATCATTCTTTTATTCCTGATATTCCTATAGAAAGCCTTAGGGTTTTCCTTGATCCTATCTTCTCATATCCCCTCCTGGCTCTTCCTAGCTCTCTCTTTAGGTCTTTCCTGGATAACGTGCAACTCCCAAGCATCCTAACTGAGCCTTCACGTCTCATCCTAACATAAGCCGCCTCCTTCTCTTGACAAGAGATTCAACTTCTCCAGTAAACCTCGGCTCCCTCGCTCGACCACTTCCTCCCTGCCTGACAGGTACATACTTATCAAGGACTCGCAGTAGCTGTTCTTTGAATAAACTCCACATTTCAATTGTGCCCATCCCCTGCAGTTTCCTTCCCCATCCTATGAATGCAAAATCTTGCCTAATCGCATCTCTATTCATGTCCCCGTCCAGATGCCTTTTAAATGCTGTCATTGTACCAGCTTCCACCACTTCCTCTGGCAGCTCACTCCACACACACGCCACCCTCTAAGTGAAGAAGTTGCCCCTTAGGTCCCTTTTAAATCTTCTCCCTCACGCCCTAAACCTATGCCCCTCTATTCTGGACACCGCAGGGAAAAGACCTTGTTTATTTACCCAATGCGTGCCCCTCAGAAAAATGCAAGAGACCTACAGCCTGCTGACTGTTAAGATAAGAATCCACATTTACAGACTGCAGCCCAGAGCTGCACGAAGACGGTGGTGGGCTGTGGGGTTACAGAAGGAGGGCGGTGACACTCTGCCCAACCTGGGCTGCCCTCTGACCGGCGTCCTGGCAAGGTGGGAGGGTGGGGTGGTGAGAGCTGGGGAGGAGCCGAGCATCAAAGGAAGCCAGGGGCCACCGGGGACCATTTGTGATGGAGCTGAGTTGTGGTTGTGGTGGAACAGCTATGTCCCTATCTGTAATGTCTCCGTCTTTCTCTCCTGGCTGACAGTGGTGAACAATTACACCATCAACATCGGCAGCCCATCCCCAGTCAGCCTCCTGGACAGAGGTAACATGTTCTCCGTCCCTCCCTCCTGTCCATTCTCCCTCCCTCCAACTCGT
>NW_025213171.1:27506-31009 GCF_004010195.1 Chiloscyllium plagiosum
CTCCCCGTCTGTCCTCCCTCCCTCCTCGTCCGTTATCCCTCACTCCCTCCCTCCCTCCCATCCGTTCTCCCTCCATTCTTTAGTCTCTCTCTTAGTCTCTCTCTCTCCTTCCTTCCCTCCGTCTCTCCATCCCTTTTATACGTTGCCACCGGTGGGTGAGAGTGGGAGGGTAGCCCCATGGCCTGGGCGTGGGGTGGGTCACATCCTCTCTCCACTGGGCCCCACCCAACCCCACCCCACCCACAAAGGACCCCTCCGGTTTTGTGTGTGTCTCCTGCATCTCCCTCCACCCTGAGGCCTCCAAGGGTCACAGACTCTGACAGAGAAGGCTGTTCAGCCCTTCTGGTCAATGGTATCCTACCTCCATATGTCCCGACTTGCTAATGCGGGGCCCAAACTCTGTCTCTGACTGTCCGTTCTGACCTTTCGAGTGTTTATCAGCTTGTTTAAAGGGTGTGAGGTTTCCCACCTCATCCCCTCTCCCTGGCGGTGGATTCCCCATTTACTACCCCCTCCCTCTGGGTGGAACCATTCCTCCTGAGCACCACTCCGAACCTCCTGCCTTTCACTCTTTTCCCCCTTCTTCCCCCTACTCCTCCACCACTTCTTACTGACCCTTCGATAAGGAGGAGCAGCTGCTTCCTACCTGCCCGGTCCATGCCCCTCATAATCTTATCCACCTCTACTCACCCCATCCCAAACTGGGCAGTCCCAGAGCCGAGCCCCCGAGGGTGTGCTCTGAACCAACGAACCTTGGGTCAGGCTCAGTTTTGGCAGACTGGCTGTGGTTTGGGTTGGGCTGGCGGGTGGGTGGGCAGCAGTGGGGTTTGGGTTAGGGATGTGGTGATGGGGGTATGTGGGGGAGGTTACTATCGCTGTCACGCTCAAGACGTCCCTGACTGTAACATCTCTGTCTTTCTCTCCTGGCTCTCAGTGGTCAACAGTTACACCATCAACATCGGCAACACGACGCAAGCAAGCCTTCCAGACACAGGTAACACCGTCTGTGAGCTTTCAGCTCTAAACCTCTTCTCTGTTCAGCTCTCAACATCTGTCTATCTATCTGTCTGTCTATCCATTCATCTGACCATCCCTCTCTTCTTTCTCTCTCTCTCTTTCTTTCTCTCTCTCTTTCCCTCCCACCCCTTCCTCTCTCTCTCTCCCCCGCCTTTCCCTCTTTGTGTGTTTGTCTCTCTCTGTCTCTCTCACTTCTTGTCTCTAACTCCCACTCGCGCGTTCTCTCTCTCTCTCTCTCTCTCTCTCTCTCTCTCTCTCTCTCTGTGTCTCCCCCCTGAAGGAAGAGGCAGGGGTGGACGAGCTGGGTGAAGGTGTGGGGAGGTGGCGGGAAGTGGAGTCCGGTCCTGTCCAGTTGGAGACGCTCTCCCCCTGGGAGCGATGGTCTGGTCCTGTCCGGGCGGAGACGCTCTTCCTACCAGGAGCGATGGTCCGGGCGGAGACGCTCTCCCCCCGGGAGAGATGGTCCGGTCCTGTCCGGGCGGAGACGCTCTCCCCCCGGGAGCGATGGTCCGGTCCGGGTGGAGACGCACTTCCCCCGGGAGCGATGGTCCGGTCCGGGTGGAGACGCACTTCCTCCCAGGAGCGATGGTCCGGTCCTGTCCGGGCGGAGACGCTCTCCCCCCGGGAGAGATGGTCCGGTCCTGTCCGGGCGGAGACGCTCTCCCCCGGGGAGCGATGGTCCGGTCCTGTCCGGGCGGAGACACTCTCCCCCCCGGGAGTGATTGTCCGGGCGGAGACGCTCTCCCCCCCGGGAGCGATGGTCCGGTCCGGGCGGAGACGCTCTCCCCCCGGGAGCGATGGTCCGGTCCTGTCCGGGTGGAGACGGTCTCCACCCCGGGAGCGATGGTCCGGTCCGGGCGGAGACGCTCTCCCCCCGGGAGCGATGGTCCGGTCCTGTCCGGGTGGAGACGCTCTCCACCCCGGGAGCGATGGTCCGGTCCGGTCCGGTCCTGTCCGGGCGGAGACGCTCTTTCCCCGGGAGCGATGGTCCGGACCTGTCCAGGCGGAGACGCTCTCCCCCTCCGGGAGCGATGGTCCTGTCCGGGCGGAGACGCTCTCCCCCCGGGAGCGATGGTCCGGTCCGGTCCTGTCCGGGCGGAGACGCTCTACCCCCGGGAGTGATGGTCCGGTCCTGTCCGGGCGGAGACGCTCTCCCCCCGGGAGCGATGGTCCGGTTCTGTTCTCATTCACATGCAGCTGGTCCTTACAGGAGCGAGTTAGGACATCCTGGCGTTCGGATTGGGCGAGGACTATTTTGCTGAATATTTCTTTGTGGGACATGATCATCCCTGGCTATTGCCCATCTCTGAGACCTTCTGTGTCCTATAGGGCCCCGCCCTGCTCACTCAGGCTCCCTCAATTGCTTTGAGGTTTCCTAACCCTGGTGTGGGTGCTGTGGGTCCCCCTGACTTGAGCAGGTCTCCGTGTGGGCTGTGTTCAGGCCCGAGCTGGGTCGGAGAGCCAGTGGTGACGTGCTGCAGCAGCTGGGACAGACTGAGGGCTGACCGTGTGCTGACAGCAGCTGTACCACCAACAGGGTGCAGCAGGAGGCCATTCAGCCCCTCCAGGCCAAACCCCCCCCATCCCGTACCATGGTCCTCAAGCCCTGATTCCTGACCACCTTTCCCATCAAGCCCCTCCCCGATGGAGCAGGAATCCATTGAACGCAGCCTTAAACATGTCCAAGGAATCCACCGCTGGCCCCTTTGGGACTCTCTCCCTCCCAAAGACCCTCGGAGAGTCCCCCTCTTGCCCCACCTCTGTGTTTCCCTGGGCGTCCTCTCGTTTTCATACGTGAGCCGGTGTTTTTGCTTTAGCGCACGGGGAGCGAGGGTTACGGGGAGGAGGGGGATTGAGGAGCAGCAGACCCGATGGGCGGAGTGGCCTCATTCTGCTGCGGTGCCTCAGATCGGGAGACTTTGACCGGTGCTGGCCCTGTGTGTTTGTGTAGGTGTTAGTGTGCCCTGTGTGAACAGGCTGAGATCCGTGTGGGTCTGCCCTCCATGTCCGCGCTGTACCCACAGCAGGATCGACATTCCTGGTCTTGTCTCCACAGAATCCGGCCACCTTTGACGACAACCGGGAGCGGAAAGCCATGACCAGCGAGGCCTCCCCTTGCCGAACAGGTCTACCAAGGGGCGAGAGCACGTGCCGGGCCCCACCCGAGAAGGGGAGCCCCTTTGAGGGGTTCTGTGTGGAGGTGGGCTCGCCCCTGTACTCAGCCCCTGTGGGGAAGAGGCACAGGCAGAGCTGGAGAGGGACAATTGACCTCCCCCCACCAGACAGCAGCAGACTCAGGAAGGCAGTGAAGCGAGGTTGGTGCCTCAGCTCCAGGAACGTGTATTCGCTGAGGGAACCAAATACAACTTCAGTTTTTTTAACTGACGTAACTGTGTCTGGCATTTTTGGCTCCTGGGGAAGGAACTGAGTCACAAATAAGTAGAATGGATGGCTCTGAGTCACAAATAAGTAGAATGGATGGCTTT
>NW_025213172.1:0-5604 GCF_004010195.1 Chiloscyllium plagiosum
CACAGATAAGGTAGGTTTGTAGGAGCTGGAGACGTTTACCCAGATAGGGACGGATGGAGAGGTAAAAGGGAAATACATTGACAAGGAGGGTGGCATTGGTAGGAGGAGTTTACAGGGATTGTCAGGACTGTCAAAATTTACAAGGCTGAAGGAATTTAACATCTACTGGAGAAGTTTAGGAATTAGGGTGTTAGGGATTGGAGACCCTGACAGTGACAGAGAGTATTGTGTGGACTAGAGGAGATTCCAAAGAGAGGAAGAATTATCGGGACTGGAGGATATCACAGAGATCACTAATACAGCATGAGCTAGGAATGATGTCTGAGATCCCCTGTGCTTTCTCAGTGAACACCAAAACAGGGGAGATGAAAGCAGGACCTTCACCAGATGGTAGGAATGAAATCTTGAATGTTGCTGTTCCTTGTTCAGTATTGTATCTATGCTCTGTCTTCCAGGTCTGAATATAGAAGTCTACTACGTCCACCCTGTGCTGTTTATTGTGAGTGATCTTACCGGCTGCAGGATTTACTGAAAGCTCCAGATCTTCCCTCCAGATCTCTCTTTGGCTGACCAACCGTCTTTGATGTGGTTATGGGCGAGACAGGAGTTAAGAAATGGGCTGAGTCAGGAACATTCTGATACCTGCATGAGACAGCGAAATAGGCAGAATGGGAAATTATACTGATGCAGTGAGGATGACTCATGTACAGTAGCACTTACTCCAACAGAGACCTGGAAAATCGCAGCCTCCATCACTGGCCAGTGCTACTGCCTCTCTCTGGAGCAGAGAATTCTGTTGGTCTGGGATCCTGAGCCAATCGTAAGAACGAGAGGCGTTGATAGAGGCATCAATTAGCCTAGGAAGAGTAAGCATTGTCAGGATTTAATGAGATGATAGGTACAGGGAGAGTTGAAGGTACTGGAGGTTCTGAGAGTGTTACAGAGAGTGCCCAGGGTCTGACCAGTGTTACAAAGCCTGTACGGATTGCTACAGCTGGAGGGGTTTGCAAAGGTAGGGATGGACATACGTATTTTTATTTATTCATTCATTTGATGAGCATGTCACTGATTGAGTCATCATTATTTGCCCCACTGTTAATTGCCCAGAGAACATCTCAGAGTCAGCCATATTGCCGTGGGTCTGGAGTCACATGTGAGGTAGACCAGGTAACAATGTCAGATATCCTTCCCTCAATGACATACATGAACTCGTTGAATTTTTCCATATAATCAACAATGTTTTTATGATGGCCTCACTAATGTTCTGTACAGCAACAACATGACATTCCAACTCCTATTCTCAATGCTGTGACCAATGAAGGCAAGCATCGCAAACACCTGCTTCACCAGCCTGTCTACCTGTGATACCACTTTCAAAGAACTGTGTACCTGCATTCCTAGGTCTCTGATTGAAAACACTACCCAGAGCCCGAACATTAACTATACAAGTTCAGCCCTGGTCTGCTTTACCAGAGTGCAACACTGCATTTTTCTACTTGCTATTCCTAACCTCACTGGCCCACTCTCAGATAATTCTCTTCACTGTCCACTTTACCACCAATTTCAGTCTCACTCACAAACTTGCTAACCATGACTCCTGTATTATCATCCAAACCGTTTATATAAATGATGCACAACAGTGATCCAGCACCGAACCCCATGGCACACCGTTGGTCACAGGCCTGCAGTTTGAGCAGTAACTCTTTGTGAGCACTCTCTATCTCTTACTGGCAATCTTATTTTGTATCCAGTTGGTGAGTGCTCCCTGGTTTTGTGTGATCTAAACTTACTAACCATTCTACCATGCAGAACCTTGTCAAAGGCATTGCTGAAGTTCATGTGGACATTGTCTACTACTCTGCCTTGATCTATCGCTTTCCTAATTTCACAAACACTCAATCCAGTTTGTGAGACATGATTTTGCACGCACAAAGACACGCTGACTATCTGTAATCCGTCCTTGCCTTTCCAAATGCATGATGATGGTTTATCTCAGAATCTCCTCGAACATCTTACCCACCGCTGCCATCAGTCTCACTGGCCTGTAGTGGTTGTCGATGACACAAATATCTCTGGGACGGGCCCTGTAATTTTCTCCCGAGCTTCTCACAAGGTGCTGGGATACAACTGATCGTGTCCAAAGGTTTTATCTAACTTTTTGCATTTTTAGGCATCCAGTACCTCCTGTTCTCCAATGTGAACTCTGTTTAAGATATCACTATGTATTTTCCCAACTTCCCGAGCTTCCATGTTTTTCTCCACAGTAAATTCTAATGCAAAATATTTGTTTTGGACCTCGCGCATCAACAGTGATTCCACGTAAACAGCCTCATTGACCTTTCACGGCCCTATTCTCTCCCTCGCTAATCTTTAGCCCTTTTGAAACTTGTCAAAATGTTTCTGGAATTTCAAATTCCCCTCCACCACTACTAGCCTCCCCCCACCCGTATCGATTCTGCCATTTATGGTCACACCAAAATATAGAATCCAAGGGATTTAAACATATTCCCCTTTTATAAAACCACGCGTCGCCCATTGCACAAACCGGGGGTATGGAACGCAGTGGAGGAGATCACACTGATTGGGATAGTTTTAGAGACTAAACAATGTTAAGAAATAATGGCGGTGCAATGCTGAGAATGTGTTTCAGCAAGTTGGAGGATATAGACCTGAAGGAGGTTACACACATAGCGATGGCTTTAGGATCTGGTGGAAGCCACACAGTAAAGGGGTTGTAGTGACTGGAAGCATTTACACAGATAAAGAGAGTACCAGTGATAGGCAGAATTCTGAAAAAAACAGTGAGGATTGTAGGGTCTGCAGGACACTACAGACTTGACAAGTGTTATATCAACTTGATGATTGACACAGGCAGGAAGGTTTGAGAAGTTTGGAGCAGCTCACCATGATCGGCAGGGGCATGGAGACTGGAGACGCTATCGAATTGCGGAATTTTAAAATTACTACAGCAAGTCAGAGATTATAAATGAGTTACAAGGTCTGATGGAGGTTCCAGATATCGGGAGGATTGCAAGGATTTGATGATGTTGTACATGGAAGTAGGGTTGTAAGGACTGAAGCTGGGAACAGAGATAGAGGGATCAGCAGGGGATTACAGAGATATGGAAGCTAGTGGTCTCTGATGGAAGTTCCACATAGAGGGATGTTTTGTGGAACTGCAGGACATTGCAGAGATTGGCAGATTTGAAGGGGTTGGAGCGGTTTGCAGAGGCCTGGAAAAATGTAGTGACTGGAGGACACAAGATGGTGATGGCTGTAGGAGATGCAACAATATGGATGGACTGGAGAAGCTGGAGGGGTTTACACAGACAAGGAGAATTGTAGGAAAATGAGGATTGACAGAGATAGGGAGATTGGAGCATTATCAGTAATTATTTGGTTGGAGCACTGTCCAGACTGGGGGAGGGTTCATAATAAGGGAGGGATAGAGCAAAACGAAATGGTTGCAGAAAATAGAGGAACATAAACTTCGACGCTGTGCCAATCAGGGTCATCAGGAGGACAGTTGTCCTTATTAATATGTACATATCCTCAGGGGAATGGACAGGATGGATGCTGAAAGGATGCTTTCTTCCCCTTATGAGAGAGAGACAAACAAGCAGGCTCTATTTGACAAAAATGGAGAAGGGAGTTATCTTTCCTTCACTGGCCCAAACCTATGTTCCCTCAAAGCAATGCAATGCGATAACAAAGAGCAAGGTGGTTTGGGATTGCAGGAGATACGAGACGAAGACCAGGTTGGAAGGGCTGGAGGGAGTGAGAGAGAACGGAGATGTTCAACAGCTGAAAGGGTTTACAGGGACTGGACACTGCCAGGACTGGAGAACATGACACGCTTACTCATTAGAGGGAGATAACGATATGGCACAAGGTCAAACACAGCAGCGGGATCCTAAGCTCCATACCTGTCATTTACTCAGGGAGCTGCTTTCACCCAGTCTGGTGCCAAGCCCCACATACAAATAGCATGAGGTTACTCAGCTGCTGGTGCTCAGGTCACAGTGCACACACCTCTGAACCATTCAGTGAGGTATTTTCACAGTGAAACATTCTCCAGAAACACGGTGTCCAAGCCGACATAAACTGGTAAATTCAAACTCTCCCAAGCAAAGACCATCTACACTCAGATTCCCTGGTGATACGATCCTCTGAGTGAAAGTCTGCAGACAACAACATAATCCACGAAACTCCATTGCATAGGTCAGAGTTAAAGGTAAAAATTTCATTCTCTCAAAACGGATACTCCCTAATTACTGCCTCTCATGAAACAGTCACTTTTAAAAAAAATCTTTTAAAAATTCCAAATGATGATTTGACGAGGTGAGCTCTGGTCCGTCGTGTCGGCCTGGCGGTTACCAGTTGCAGGATAGTATTTTCTAACAGAACAGCACTAGGTCAGTGTCAGGCACACAGACAGAATGGGCAAATAGATTGACATCTGAATCTCACATCTCCCAGCCTGGCAATCTGAAGTTGCGCTCACCCATTTTTGGAAAGATCTCCAGAATTAGGCCACCAAGATCAGTCGAATGGTGGATCAAAAAAAAATGTTGTTCAAATTGCAACATCCTTTAGGATACACAATCCACTCTTGGTCCGATCGTACATATAGATTAAATTACTAACAGTGTGGACTTCGGCCCAACAAGTCCACACCGACCCTCCGAAGAGCAACCAACCCAGACCCATTCCCCTACATTTACCCCTTCACCTAACACTACGGGCAATTTAGCATGACCAATTCACCTCACCTGCACATTTTGTTGGGATTGTGGAAGGAAACCGGTAGACACGGGGAAAATGTGCAAACTCCACACAGTCAGTCGCCTGAGGCGGGAATTGAACCCAGGTTTCTGTCGCTGTGACGCAGCAGTGCTAACCACTGTGCCACCGTGCCACCCATCCTGCAGGTACCGCAGCCCTTCTAACCTCCGTAATGTGGCCCAGACTCTATAACTCTTCCTTCCTCTGCAATGTTCCCCAGAAGGGCACTGGAGAGTGGCGGAACTTACAGAGATCTGGACGGGTATCAGGACAGGAAGATTTTGCAGATATTAGGAAAACTGCAGTAGCAAAAAAAGAGGCTTCAGTAATTTTGAGAGTTGATACTAATAAAGGAGGTTACAGCGCTAAGGAGGATTGGGGGGCTTGAAGAGGTTTCACAGTTTGAGTATGGTAGGTACTGGAGGAATTTACCAAATAGGGAGGGGTTAAGACTGGAGGATTCTGCAGAAAGCCTTTACAGGATCAAAAGCACGATTCTTGGCAGTATTCAAGAACAGAGGGATCTTGGGTCCACGTCCATAGATCCCTTAAATTGATAGGTTTGTTTAAAAAGCGTATGACGTATAGGCATTCATTAGCAGGACATTGAGTAGAAGAGCTGCAAGTCTATAGAGCCCTGGTTGGACCAGATTTGGAATATTGTCTTCAGTTCTGTTTGCCACAATATACAAAGGATGTGGAAGCTTTTGAAAGGCTGCAGAGGAGATATACCAGGATGTTGCCTGGACTGGAAGGTAAGCTATATGAAGGGATGGAAGGGGGTGCGAGGGCTTTTCTCATTGGAGCAAAGAAGCAAGA
>NW_025213172.1:5804-20609 GCF_004010195.1 Chiloscyllium plagiosum
GTAACAGAGACAGCAATGGTCTGATCTGGAGCAGATGACCCAGACTGGGAGGGCTGTGGGGACTGCAGGTGGTTTCATAGGGAGCGCACAGAGCCACAGGAGGTTACAGAAATGTGGAGAGCTATAGGGCCTGCAGGGGTTCATAGGGATGGGGAGGTTGGAGAGGAGGGGGGGGGGGGTGGATGGAGCAGTTTACAGGGATAAGGATGTTGATAGGACATGGCTGGTTTGTACAGCCATGGACTATTTAGGGAATGGAGCAGATTACAGAGATAATGTGTGTTGTCTAGACTGGAAGAACAAACACACATATGGAGTCAAGTCGGGCGTAAACAGATTTATAGATATCGAAAGGCTTAGTTTTGGGGTGATTTAGACATGGAGTGTGTGGAATCGGACAAATTTTCCTTGAGATAGGAACAGCAATTTTGGTTGGAGCCAGTTTCACAGATAAAGGAGCATCAGTAACCTCCTCCTGTTAGGTCAAAGTGGGAAGGGTTATAGGGGAGGGTGACATTTACACAGATAGGGGTGTAAGAGCTGGAGAAGATTATAGAGATGGGTGAATGGATGGAGAAATGGGAGGAGCTTACATTGACAGGGTATGTGCTGGCGACAGGAGGATGTAACATAGATAGTGAGTCTTAAAGGAACTAGATTGGGAGAGTCACAGGCATTGGAGCGGGTTCTAAAGATTAGAATGCTGCAGGGACCTGAGAGGATTGGAGGGTCTTCACAGATTGATTGTGTCAATCAGTCTGGTGAGGCAAGTAAGGTAGATATGTAAAGCTTAAATCCAATGTATACCATCTTCATTTTCCAGACGAGAACCTCAATATTACCCATCAGCCATGCATCCCTTAACCTGCACGCTTTTCCCTTCACCCAAACAGGGACATACTTGCCCTGGATTCTTGAGATCACACTTTTAAAAGCGTGATCCATTTCCTTCAAACAGACTCACCCAGTTGATGGGAGCATGATGTGGAGGAGCTGGTGTTGGGCTTGGATGGACAATGTTAAAAATCACACAATACCAGCTTACAGTCCAACACGTTTATTTGGAAGCACTAGGTTTCAGAGCACTGCTTCATCACGTGGTTGTGGAGCACATTCATAAGTCACAAAAGTGCTCTCTGACTGACAATTCAGTCACTTGCCTGACCTCGTTTTCTGACGGGAGGTCCAGTGTTGCAGCCGCCTGAGTAGAGTTAGGCCTTGTTAGAGTTGCATCTTGATTTAGGAAACGTTCTTGGATGCATTTGACAAACTGCACTTCGTCCAAACCTTTTACTCTCTGGGTGATCCAGTCAATACTGGGAAAATTAAAGTCTCCAAACAATACTACTCTACTATTCCGACTGTTATCGCCAATCTCTCTAAACATCTGCTCCTCTAGTTGCCGCTCGCTATTTGGGGGTCTATACTACAGTCCCAACAGAGTTACCACCGCTGTAATGTTTCTAAGTTCTAACCATGTGCCCTCATTTGATGACTCTTTAAGGATATCCTCTCTAAGCACTGCTGTTATGTCCTCCCTTATCAAAACGACAACTCCCTCTCCTCACTTACTTGCCTGTCTGTCACGCCTGTAGCTTCTGTATCCTGGAACACTGAGCCGCCAGTCCTTCCCTTCTCTCAGCCATGCTTTTGTTATGCCTGTAATATCCCAGTCACCAGAGCCAATCCCTGCTCTGAGCGCATCTGCATTACCAGTCAGGCCTCATGCATTGAAATAAATGAACTTTAATCCAGAAGTCTTTTCCCTCCCTTGACTGTGTCCCTGGATAAACGGAATAGGAAACTTGCTCTTGATGACTGATGCATTTTCCCCGAGTTTTCGATGGTCCCTCTCTTATTCAGAGTCCCAACCTCCTGTCAAACTAGTTTATACATTCCAGAGTAACACTAGCAAATCTTCCCCCAGGGATACTGGTGACCCTCTGGTTCATGCCCAACCCATCCCCTTGTACAGGTCACCGCTACCCCAGAAGAGATCTGAATGTTCTAAGAACTGAAAACGCTGCCCCCTCCACCAGCTCCTCAGCCACACGTCCACCGGTCTATCTTTCCATGTCTATTCTCACTGGCATGTGGCACTGGGAGTAATCTGGAGATCACTACCCTTGAGGTCCTTCTTTTCAACGTCTTACCTAACACCTGATATTCATTTCACAGGACCCCATCCCTTTGTCTTCCTCTGTCATGGATGTGCACAATGACCTCTAGCTGTTCACCCTCCCCCTTCAGAATGTTCAGTAACCGCTCAGAGCCATCCTTGAACCTGGTACCTGGGAGACAGCACACCATCCTGGTGTCACTTCTGCAGCCGCACAGTCTCCTGTCCGTCCCCCTCACAGCTGAGTCTCCTGTCAGTATCACGATCATTAGAGAGGATCTGGCAAACAGAGACTGGGAGGATTATCTGCAGTTGGGTCTGTATTAGGGAAGTGACAGTATGTTAAAGTGACACAGTGAGAATTCAGGGCCAATGTGTTCCTGACGAGGGAATATTAAAGGCAGCAAGTACAGGAAATACTAATCAAGCGATATCGTGTGTTGATAAAGAAAATACGATGTAATAAAAACAAGTGAAGCCATTCGCAAGCATAGAGTGTGCAAGGGGGTCCTTTGAAATGAGGGACACACAATGGCCATGAAATATCCTTGTCAGATACTATTAAGGAAAAGCCACAATGAACTGTAACAGTATAGTTGGAAGAAGAGGTTAACTGAGGAAAGTGTGGAACCTGTTAGAAACCAAAGGGCCAATCTGTGCATGGAGCCAGAGGAAGTAGGTGAGGTCTTCAATGAATACCTCCCATCTGCATTCACACAGGAGAAAGGCATTGTAGCCAGTGATTTCAGTCGGGATGATGAGGTTCTGTAACATGTTAAGATCAATAAGGAGGAGGCATTAAATATTTTCACAGGTATAAAGGTGGAGAAATCCCCAGTGCTCAATGTAGCCCAGGCTGCTATGGAATGTAAAAAAGGAGTTTGCTGGGTCCCTGGCGGATATATTTAATAGTTTGCTGGCCACAGGTGAAGTGCCGAATGACTGGAGGATCGCGAATGTGTTTCCTTTGTTCAAGAAGAGCAGCAGGGATAGGCCAGGTAATTACAGAGCAGATAGTCTGACAGCAGGGGGAGGGAAATTATTGGATACCACTCTGAGGATGAAGGCAAAGGATCAACTCGGATTATTCATAACGGATTTGGAAAAGGAAGATACTGGCTGAGGAATTCAGTTTAGTTTTTTGAAATGGTGTCTAAAAATACTGAAGAAGGCAGTGCAGATGATTGTCATTTACATGGAGTTCATTAAGGCCTTTTACAAGGTCCCACATGGAAGACTGGTCAAAAAGGAAAGAGCCCTTGGATCCAAGGCAAGTTGGTAATTTGGATACAAAATTGGTGGATAGTCTTCCTTGTGCAGGAACTGTGCAGGAACCGTCGTTGGTTATTCTGTGGAATAATAACTCTGTTGTGAAAGCAGAAGATATCATTAGTCGGTTTGCAGATGACATGAAAGGTGGGGATGTTGTTTACAGTGAGGATGATAGTCTCTATCTACAGTCTGATAACGTTAAGATGATAATCTGAGCAGAGTTTAGTTCTGATCAATGTGAGGTAATACCCTGTGGGAGGTATGATAAGCGAAGGACAGACATAATGAATGGTTGGTCGCTGCGGAGTACTGAGGAACACAGGGACCTGAGTGGACAATCCAAATATGCCTGAAGGTTTCTGCACAGATGGACCGGATGGGGAGGGCACCTGAACTGGGAGTGGGAGGGGGAACCATATCCTGGTGTGGCGAATTGTTAGAGCTGCTTGAGAGAATATAAACTGGTCTGGCAGGGTATTGCACCTTAAACAGTCGTAAGGTCAGAAAGAAGATTAAGGCTGGTACACAAGTTAAAGAGATCAATTTCAACAGATAAGGTCGGCAAGAACATAGCAGCGAATGGGGGAAACTGATGATTAAACTGCATTTATTTCAATGCAAGAGGCCTGACAGTTAAGGAAGATGAACTGAGGGCATGGATTGGACCATGAGACTGGGATATTATAGTTATTACAGAAACACAGCTGAGGGAGGGGAAGGACTGGCAGCTCATTGTTTCTCAAGGTAGACAGATTGCAGGGAGCATCGAAGAGTACGCAAGAGAGGACGTGTGTTGGTGTGTCTTGATTGCATGAATTATCACAGGAGTACTTAGAGTTATATTCCTGTGGGATTGCCCAGTGAAGCTATGTTAATGGAACAGACAAATAAGAATTGGTCATCACTATGATACGAGTGTCCTACTGACCCCGAATAATCCGTGATAGACTGAGGAACAAATATGTCGAGAGATCTCAAATATCAATCATAATAAAAGGGCTGTTATGGTTGGGGTTTTTAAACTTTCCAAACCCAAACTGGGACTGCAAGTGTTCAGCATTTCCAAGTGAGGAATATGGTAATTGCGTTCCAGAAAACTCCCAATCAATATGTAAATGGCCTGAAAAGAGAAAGGGGCAAAACCTGACCTCCTCTTGTGAAACAAGTTTGGGAAAGGGACTGAGGTGTTAGTGGGAAAGCATTTTGCCAAAGTGACCACAGTTCTATTAGTTTGAAAATAGCTATGGAAAAGGACAGCCTGGTCCATAATTCCAAGTTGTAAAATGGGGCCAGAACAATCTTGATCGTATTAGCCAGGAACTTTCGAAAGGTGATTGGGGAGGCTATTTGCAGGGAAAGGGAAGTCTGGTATGTGCGAATATTTTAAAAGTGAGATAAATTCAGTGTTCAGTGCTAGCATGTTCCTGTTTGTGTGCCGGTCAATGCTGACAGCATTCGGAAACACTGGCTGTCGATTTGAAGGTCTGGTCAAGCAAAAGGGGCCACATATCAGGTATAGCCAGCTGGATCAAGGGAACCTCTGAGGATCAGAGGGGCTGTAGGAATACAGTTTGGTTGGAAATCAGGAATGCAGGAAGGGCAGCCTCCCCAGAGAAGATTAGATTACTTACTTACAGTGTGAAAACAGGCCCTTCAGCCCAAAACGTCCACACCGACCCGCCGTAGCACAACCACCCAGATCCTTTCCCCTACATTTACCCCTTCACCTAACACTACGGGCAACTTAGCATTGCCAATTCACCTAACCTGCACATTTTTGGACTGTGGGAGGAAACCCACACAGACACGGGGAGAATGGGCAAACTCCACACAGAGAGTCGCCTGATGCGGGAATTGAACTCAGGTCTCTGGCGCTGTGAGACAGCAGTGCTAACCACTGTGCCACCGTGCCAACCATATAAGGATAAGGAGAATCCAAACGTGATTGTATAAATATATTATGAGTATAAGAGTAATTCGCGACAAAATAGAGGCCCTTAAAGATCAATGAAGCTATCGATCTGTGGAACTGCAGGATATGGCTAAGACCCTAAACACATTTTTCACTCCAGAACTTACTGTGGACAAATACTGGGGGAATCGGGGAACAAGAGTAATACGTTAGACCACAATTGGAGTTCTCTCCGATTCCATTCTCCCTGCCATAGGAAGGATGTTGTGAAATTTGAAATGGCTCAGAAAAGATTTACAAGATATTGCCCAGGTTGTTGCTGAATAAGCTGAGGTTATTTTCCCTGGAGAATTGGGGACTGATAGGACCCTACTGAGGTTGATATCACCATGAGGGGCATGGATTGGGTAAATATTCAAGGTCTTTTCCCGGGGTTGGGGAGTCCAAAACTAGAGGGCATATAGTTAAGGTTAGAGGGGAATGTTTTAAGAAGGGACCGAAGGGACAGCTTTTTCATGCACATGGTGACATGTGGATGGAATGAGCTGAGAGAGAAAGTAATGGAGACTGGCACTATGACAACATATAAAATGTATTTGGATGGGTATATGAATTGTAACGGTTTAGACGTATATGGGCCAAATGCTGGTAAATGGAATGGACTTATTTAGATCTTCTGATCAGCATGGACGAGTTGGGGACCGAAGAGTCTGTTTCTCTATCTCTATGACTTGAAAATAATGCATGTTATAGAAGAGGTAGTGCTGGAGATTTTAAAACACAAAGGTATGGAAAGTCCCAGGACCTGATTATGTGTATCACAGGACATTGTGGGATGCTAGGGAAGAAATTGTGGAACCCCGAGCAAAGGTATTTGTACCATTGACAGCCATGTGTGATGGTCTGGAAGGCTGGACGGCGGCAGATGGACAGTGAAGAATGTTTACTAAGATTACAACGGGATCTTGATGATATGGGTGAATGGGCTGAAAACCTGCAGATGGAATTCAATCTGAATAAATGCAAGGTAATGCATTTTGCCAAACAAACCAGGTTGTTTGTTAGGGCCTCGGTTAGTGTTTTATAGCAGAGGAACCTCGGGGTTGAGGTACATAATTTGTGAAGTTTGCATTACAGGATAGATAAAACAGTGCTTGGCATGTTTGACTATTGCTCAGTCCATTGAGTGGAGAATCTGGGACATCATGTTGAGATTGTACAGACATTGGTGAGACCGCTTCTGCAATACACTATCCGGTTCTGGTCTTCCAGTTACATGGAGGATATTATTAAACTGTCGGGAGTTCAGAAGAGATTAACCAGGATGTTGCTGGGAATGGAAGGATTGGGTTCTGAAAAATGGCTGGATAGTCCTTTTTCACTTGAGCCTGGAGGTTGAGAGGTGACCTTATTAAGATTTATGAAAAATAATGAGGGATATAGATAGAGTTAATTGCAGATGCCTTTTCCCCAGGATGAGGGATTCTCAAGAGGAGGGAGACTTGTTTTTAGGTTAGAGGAGAGAGATATTCAAAAAGAAGACATGTAGGGCAAATTGTTGCACAGAGGGTGGTTTGAGTATGGAATGAACTTCCTGAGGAAGGGGTGGATGTCAGCACAATTACAATGTTTAAAAGACATTTTGATAAGTACAGCAATAGGGTAGGGTTAAAGGGATATGGGCCAGCAACAGACAGCTGGGAAGATTTTAGTTTGAGCTTATGGTTGGTACCAAAAGAACGTTTCCATGTTGTAAAACTATGACAAACATATGGTTTGATTCCATTATATAAGAAAGGCTGCGATGGAAAGGCAGGAAACTAAAGACCAATTAGCCCGATGTCTATGGTGGGTACGTTGTGAAAGTGATTCTGCCAGACAGGAGTCAGATTCATTTGGAAAGGACAGGTTTGATGAAAGATAGTCAGCACGGCTTTGTGTGTACAAAGTCAGGTCTCTCTAACTTGATTGCTTTTGTCGAAGTGGTGACCATCTATTGCCTACACTACCGTCAGCAGAGCCATTGACAGGATTTAGCATGATATGCAGGTTCGTAAGATTAGATCGCATGTGATCAGGGAGAGCAAGCCAACTAGATACAAATTTGGCTTGACAGCAGGAGACAGAGGGTGGTGGGAGAGGATTGTTGTTCAGACTGGAAGCCTGTGACCAGCGGTGTGCCATAAGGTTCAGATGTCCACTGATGTGCATCATCGACATAAACGATTTGGTTGAGAATATAGGAGTCATTGTTACGAAGTTTGTAGATGATCAAATTAATTTTGCAGTGGGCAGTTAATACGGTTATTAAAGGGGATCTTGACCAACTGGGCCAGTGGACCAAGGAATGAAAGATGGAGTTGACGAATGGTATGGGGTTTTGTTAAGACAAACCATGGAGGATTAACACAGTTAATTAGAGAGCCCTGGACAGAGTTGTCGAACAGAGAGAGAGAGATCAAGCGGTGCAGTTACATTGTTCCTTGGAAGTGGCATCACAGGTGGACAAGGTGGTGAAAGCGGCATTTGGCACACTTGTCATCATTGGCCAGTGCTTTGTTACATATGTTGGAGATATTTCCCTTGGGCAGGGGAGGCTATGGGGTGACCTTATAAAGTTTTACAAAACCATGCGGGGCCTCAGAATGTTGAAGAGCCAAGGGTAGATGAGTCCAAAACGAGAGGGTATAAACGGGAGGTGAGAGGGCAAATATTTAAAGAGGGAGCTGAGCGGCAATGTTATCCACAGATGATGATACGTAGACGGAACGGACGGCCGGGGAACATGGTAGAAACAAGAACAATTACAATATGGAAAATACATTTTGGCAGGTACATGGAGAGCAGAAGTTTTGAAGACATAAAGACCAAACTCAGGTAAATGAGACTCGTTCAGTATAGAAAACATGGGCATCATTGATGGGTGGTACACAGGTTCTGTTTCCATGTTGAATTACTCTGTATCCAGTTAAAGAGAATTAGAGTACCGAAATAAAACATGTTGTAGACACTGAAACAAATTACAGCGATAGGGATGGTAATTGGGAATGCAGTATGTTTCAAATATGTGGAGGGAGTATCGGACAGGGAAGAGGTTACAGCGACAGGAACTGTTATAAGAGTTAAAAATGATTGAAGACACTGGTGCACAAGCCATGCCATAGATAAAGTGTTGCATAGTAGTGAGTCCTAGTACAGTGCTGGAGGAAGAACACAGAACAGAAAGATCCCAGACAGCGTTTCCACCCTCTCATCGGATGCCTGCTTTAACCTCTGTTGTAGTGATGCTCACTAAGACCGTACAGACCTCGATTGAAAACTCTGAACTCCCGATGCTGTCTCTGTACAATGTGAGTTAAAGTAGACGTGGTGAGTGAGCCTGCGGTGTGTCTGTACTGTGCTGCTCCTCCAGCACTGTATCTGTGTCATGTCTTGTTAGCCGATGTTTGGCTCCCTCTCATTTCTCTCTGCTCTGTGCACTGTGAGTGATTTTACCTCACTGCAGGATTTATTCAAGGCTCCAGATCTCCTTTCCTTTTGTCTCTCTGGCTGACCAACCATCTTCAATGAGGTAATGGACGAGACACCCAGCAGTTGGGAAGTCTTTTGGGAAGTGTGAAACTTCCTGAGTACCTACAGGAGACAGAGAAATAAACAGAATGGGAAATTAGACCGATGCAGTGAGGATTACACAGGGAGAATTGAAATGAGTCCCACAGATATCTGGAAAATCACAGTCTCCATCCCTGGCCTGTGCCGCTGCGTCTGCCTGGAGTGGAGAATTCTGTTGGCTCAGGATCTGGAGTAGGTGCAAGAGTGAGAGGCGCTGACAGAGGGAGCAATTAGACTCACACAGTGAGGGATACCACATGGAGAGATATTGAGTGATATCACCAGTGTTCAGAAAGGTGTCAGGATCACACAGTCATGTTGGAAGAATCATGTTGGTTTTGTTTCATGATGCACTGGTATCAGTGCTCAGGGATGAGCGACCAGTGAGCAGTTGAAACGGTGCCCTAGTGTTATTATTGCTCGAGCATGTATCCAAAACCTCAGCTAATGTTCAGGGGTGGCAGGCTTGAACCCCACCATCTGAAATGGTGGAATGTGAAAACAATAATTTTTAAAAATAGTAATCAACAATCCATAAATAAGTATAAGTATGATGTACAACAAACCCAAAACTTGTCTTTTCGAGATGGTATTAGCAATGACATTAGCAAATTTGCTGATGATACTAAGCTGGGTGGCAGGGTGAAATGTGAGGAGGACATTGCGAGATTACCGGGTGACCTGGACAAGGTACGTGAGTGGGCAGATGCATGGCAGATGCAGTTTAATGTGGATAAATGTATGGTTATCCACTTTGGTAGCAAGAACAGGAAGGCAGATTACTACCTAAATGGAATCAATTTAGATAAAAGGGCAGTACAGAGAGATCTGGGTGTTCTTGTACACCAGTCAATGAAGGTAAGCATGCAGGTACAGCAGGAGTGAAGAAGGTTAATAGTATGCTGGCCTTCATAACAAGAGGGTTGAGTATAGAAGCAAAGAGATTCTTCTGCAGCTGTACAGGGCCCTGGTGAGACCACAGCTGGAATACTGTGTGCAGTTCTGGTCTCCAAATTTGAGGAAAAACATTCTGGCTATTGAGAGAATGCAGCGTAGGTTCACGAGGTCAATTCCTGGAATGGCGGGATTACCTTACACTGAAAGACTGAAGCGACTGGGCTTGTATACCCTTGAGTTTCGAAGACTGGATTAGGATCTGATTGAGACATATACGATTATTAAAGGATTGGTTACTCTGGCAGCAGGAAATATGTTTCCGCTGATGGGTGAGTGCCGAACCAGAGGACACAGCTTAAAAATATGGTGTAGACCATTTAGGGCAGAGATGAGGAGAACCTTCTTCACCCAGAGAGTGGTGGCTGTGTGGAATTCTCTGCCCCAGAGGGCAGTGGAGGCCCAGTCTCTGCATTCATTTAAGAAAGAGTTGGATCTCAAGGATAGTGGAATCAAGGGTTATGGAGATAAGGCAGGAACAGAGTACTGATTAAGGATGATCAGCCATGATCATATTGAATGGTGGTGCAGGCTCGAAGGGCAGAATGGCCTACTCAGGCACCTATTGTCTATTGTCTATTGACATCTGCCCATTCTCAGGTGGTCTGCACAACATACCCAAGGTCTGCAAGGTGTTTGCCTCTCAATAACCCTCTGAAATGGCCGAGCAAGTTACTCAGTTTAATGGCAGCGAGGGCTGGACAAGAAAGGCTGGTCAGCCAGAGACATCTACATTCCATACCTGATTTAAAAAATAATCCATTAGGATGGTCCCACTGGAACCGTGCTGGTACCAGTGTCCTGGCTAATCGTGTCGGTAGGTTTTTGGACAGGGCTTTAAACTGACAGAGAGGATGCAGCGACAGGGATCAGGTGAAATGAGCTTTCCAAAGGAGCTTTACGCATTGTAGCAGCATGGGGATGTTGCTGAAGACAAGCAGAAAGGAACAGGATGAGTCAAAGTTTAACTAAGACTGTACATCAGTGAATCGGTTTGTGACAGGAAATTGTGAAAAAGAGTATTTTTTTGTGGAATGTATGAAGTCTCATCAATAAGGTAGATGGATTTGTAACACAGAGATAAAATAGATTTAGATACCAGTGAGACATGGTTTCAGACCGAACAAAAAGTGGAACATAAATATTCAATTGTTCACAACCTTGCAGAAACTCAGGCAAAATGGGTAACGCTAACATTAATGGATAACAAAGGCATTACAGAGAAAGCATTTGGCCGCAGATCATGAAGTAAAGTCAGTCTGACTGTAAATACTAGCTTCTCCTGCCAAGGACACAAGCAGCAGAACAGTTTTAGCCATCGAACAGCATTTCATTGCACATCACTGCATTAAACAGGAATTCATTGGATATTTAAATAAAGGCCTTGTGATAATTTTGAGAAACTTCAATATTCACATAATTTGGACAGTCACAATGACAACAGTGATATTCGAAGAGGAGTTCCGGGAATTTTTCTTTTCAGTGTTTCTTTGAATAACAAATTGTGCAACTGGCTCGGGACATCACTATCTGAGACCGAATGTTGTGTGATGAATCTTCGTGAATGAGTAAAATCACCTAGAGAGATCCTCTGGGAAATTGTGATAAAGTGCAGTTTAAACAAATATAAAGTTTTAAAGTGAATCGCAGAAAGGACAAATTACAACTCGAAATGAAAATAGCCAAATGCATGAGTTTGAGATGAGAACTGACGAAGGTAAACAGGCTAAACAAACTGAAATATGCGTCTGTAAATGAACAGTGGAAAACATTTGAAGGAACAGTGTAAAAGACACAACAAAAGGATATTCCATTGAAACAGACAAAACCTCAGCTAGAAACTCCAACCCACCCCTCACTCAGGACGAAATGGATCATATTAGATTATCAGGCGAAGAAGATCACCACAAAGTACTTAAAATCCTGAAGTGAGAGAATGTTTTACGAGTACGTTTTGAAGGGATTGCAAAGGGTCTGCGAGCAGGAGGAGGGCAGTAGGAAGGGGAATCATTGTCAGGGTTTATTGGCACGACAGGAACAGGGAGAGGTGAAGGCGCTGTACGTGGTGAGAGGGTTACAGAGAGTTGTCAGGGCCTGAACGGTGTTACAAAGCCAGTACGGATTGCTGCAGCTGGAGGGGTTTGCAGAGGTTGGGAGGGGAGGATGTATTTTTATTTATTCATTCATGGGATGTTGGTGTCACTGCCTGGACCAGCATTCTTTGCCCTCACTGCTAATTATTCAGAGGGCAGCTCAGAGTCAGCCATATTGCTGTGGGTCTTGAGTCACATGTCGGCCAGACGAGGTGAGAGTGTCAGATGTCCTTCCCTAAAGGAGGTAACTGAAACAGATCAGTTCTTCCTGCTGATCAACAATGGTTTCATGGTGGCCTCAGCAATGTCTTGTACAGATACATGACATCCCAATTCCTACTCTCAATGCTCTGCCCAATGAAGGTAACCATCCCAAACGCCTGCTTCACCAGCCTGTCTACCTGTGACACAACTTTCAAAGAACTGTGTACCTGCATCCCTGGGTCTCTGACTGACAACACTACCCAGGGCCTGATCATTAACTGTACAAGTCCCACCCTGGTTTGTTTCACCAAAATGGAACACTTCACATTCATCTAAATAAATTCCATCTGCTATTCTTCAGCCCACTATCCCAGCAGGACTGTTCATCTTGTTGTATCATAGATAACCTTCTTAACTGTCCACTTTACCACTAATTCCAGTGTCACCCAAAAAACTTACTTATCAGGAAACCAATATTCCCATCCTAACCATTTATCCAAATGACAAACAACAATGGGCCCACTACACCGCTGGCCACATGCCTCCAGTCAGAAAAACAACATGTCTCCCATCATCCTCTATCTCCGACCATCAAGCCAAGTTTGTATCCAGTTGACTAGCTCCTCTTGAATGCCGTATCCTTTTAGTTTGATCTGAGCCTATTACTCAGTTTACCATACGGAACGTAGAACACAGAATAGTACAGTACAAGACCCTTCGGCCATGATGCCATGCCAACTTTAATCCTACTGTAAGATCAAACTAACCTACATACCCTTCATTTTACTGCCATCCATATGTCTATCCAAGAGTCTAGTAAATGTCCCGAATGCATCTGACTCTCTTATCACCGCTGGCAGTGCATTCCACCCACCACTTTCTGTGTAAGGAACCTATTTCTAAATCTCTCCTTAACCATCCACCAATCACCTTAAAATTATTAATACCCATAACAGCCATTTATGCCATGGTATAATGAAGTCTCTCACTATTCACTCTATTTGTGCCTGACATCATCTTGTTCACTGTTACCAAGTCGCCCCTTACCCTTCTTCACTCCAGTGAGAAAAGCCTAAGCTCCCTCAACCTTTCTTCATAAAACATGCTCTCCAGTACAGGCAGCATCCTGGTAAATCTCCTCCTTACCTTCTCTAAAACTTCTACATTCATCCTGTAATGAGACCACCAAAACTGAACACAATATTTCAAGTGGGGTCTAACCAGGGCTCTATAGAGCTGCAGCATAACCTCGCGGCTTTTAAAATCAATCCCCCAGCTCATGAGACCAACACAACATATTCCTTCTTAACAACCCTATCAGCTTGGTGGTAACTTTGTGGGATCGATAGACATGGAACACAAGAGCCCTCTGTTCCACAACACTAGCAAGTATTCTGCCTTTAACCCTATATTCTGCATTCAAGTGCGACCTTCCAAAATGAATCATTTCACACTTTTCCAAATTGCACTCCATCTGCCACTTCTCAGGCCAGCTCTGCATCCTGCTGCACCCTACAACAGACGTCCACACTATCCACCACACCACCAACCTGCATGTCAGCGCCAAAATTACTAACCCACTCTTTCACACCCACATCCAAGTCGTTTATAAAATAATCACAAAGAGCAGAGGTCCTGGAAACGATCCCTGCAGAACACCACTGGTCAGCGAACCCCAGGCTGAATGCTTCCCATCCATCATCACCCTCTGTCTTTTTTGAGCCAGGAATCCTGTATACAGACAGACAGGTTTCCCTGTATCCCATGCCTCTGTACTTTCCGAATGAGCCATAAAGGTGTTTTATCACATTCTCAAAGGATTCAATAAGATTTGTGAGGCATGTCCTGGCCCTAACAAAGCCATGCTGACTATCTCTAATCAAACAATGGTTGTCCAAGGAATCATAAATCCTGTTACTCACCGTTCTCTACAATACTCTGCACAGCACAGACATAAGAATGTGAGGTCTGTAATTCCCAGGAATATCCCTGTTCCCTTTCTTTCACAAGGGAATAACATTTGCCCCTCTCCAATCGTCTGGTACGACTCCATTGGAAAGTGAAGGTCTTCGCCAAAGGCGGAGCAATCCATTCTCTCGCTCCGTATAGTAACTTTGGGCATATCTCGTCTGGTCCAACAGACTTATCTATCCTTATGTTTTACACAATACTCACCACATCCTCCTTCTTAACATCAACCTGTTCACATATATCAGTCCTTTTCATGCTGTCTTAACAAATGACAAGGTCCCTCTCAGTAGTGAATACTGAAGCATAGTATTCATTAATGACCTCCCCTACCTCCTGTGACTCCAGGCACAAGCTCCCCCTACTATCGCTGACTGGCCCTATCCTCACTCTGGCCATGCTCTTGTTCCTCACATAAGTGGAGAATGCCTTACGGTTTTCCTTAATCCTTCCCAACAATGCTTTTTCATGACCCTTTCTAGCTGTCCTAAGTCTATTCTTCAGTTTCTTTCTAGCTACATTCAGTGAGTCCCCAGAGTGTGGAAACAGACTGTTTAGAGCTGAAAATATGTTGCTGGAAAAGCGCAGCAGGTCAGGCAGCATCCAGGGAACAGGAGAATCGACGTTTCGGGCATAAGCCCTTCTTCAGGAATGAGGAAAGTTTGTCCAGC
>NW_025213172.1:21766-31036 GCF_004010195.1 Chiloscyllium plagiosum
GCAGAGATGCGTTCGGTGGGGCAGGAGCAGGCGGAGACAATGGGTCGGCCGGGGCAGTCAGGTTTGTGGATTTTGGGCAGGAGGTAGAAGCGGGCGGTGCGGGGTTGTGGGACTATGACGTTGGAGGCAGTGGATGGGAGATCCCCTGATCTGGTAAACCTATCTGCGAGCTGGCGTTTGGCCTCAGCGGTGTCGAGGTCGGTGCGCCAAACTACTACCGCGCCAAACAGACTATTTAGCCCAACAACTCCATACCGACCCTCTGAAGAGCATCCCACCAAAAACCATTCTCCGACCCTATTACTCTCCAATTACCCTAACTAATGGTATCTGCGAGCTGGCGTTTGGCCTCAGCGGTGTCGAGGTCGGTGCGCCAAACTACTACCGCGCCAAACAGACTATTTAGCCCAACAACTCCATACCGACCCTCTGAAGAGCATCCCACCAAAAACCATTCTCCGACCCTATTACTCTCCAATTACCCTAACTAATGTGTCAATCCTGCACATCCCTGAACACTATGGGTAATTTAGCATGGCTGATTCACCTAATCTGCACATCTCTGTCTGTGGGTGGAAACTGGAGCAGCTGGAGGAACCCCACGCAGACATGCGGAGAACGTGTAAACTCTCCGCAGACAGTTGCTCGGGGCGGTAATTGAAATTGAGTCCGTGGTGCTATAACGTTGACAACGTTTACCATACTGCCTACATTTATCTCATGGTCACTTCCTCAAAGAATCCCCAATCCAATTTGTGAAACATGGTTTTCCACTCACAAAGTCATGCTGACCATTTGCAATCAGCCCTTGCCTTTCCAAATATATGTAGCTCCTTTTCTCACAATTTCCTCCAACAACTTACCAATCACTGGGCAGACTGGATTGTAATTTCCTGCCTTTTCCTTACAGGCCTTAAGTGATGGAACAGCATTATCCTCCCCCCAGTCTTCTGGTTCCTCACTGCGTCTGTTGATAATATAAATATCTCTGTTGGGGACACTGCAACCTCTTCCCCAGCTCCACACAATATTCTAGGAGAGACTGAATGAGCTACCGAGGATTGATCTACCTTTATTTGTTTTAAGATTCCAGCGCTTTCTCTTCTCTGTTGAGGATTCTTCCCAAGTACCCGAGTATCCTAAGTACCCCAAGTACCCGAGCTTTCATCTCTTTCTACACAGTAAATTCTGACAAGACTATTTTGTTTAATATCTCACCCATCTCCTCTGGTTCCACACATAGGCGTCCTCATTAATATTTAAGGAACCCTATTCTCTACCAAGTTGCTCCTTAACCCTTATTAAAACTTGCATAAAGGCTTCTGAAAATTCAAATAAAGCATGTCCGTACCACCACCTCCTCCTACACCCTTATCTATTCTGTCATTTATATTCACACCAACAAATAAAATCCAACAGACTCGAAACCAAATTCTCTTGTATTAGATGTGTTTCTAAGGGTCCAGTTATTGTATATTGACATATGTCAGCATGCTCCCGACTTACTGTCAGGCTCAGAACGTTTGGTTTCAGACTGGCAGCAGAAAGGGATGTGGGAGTTCTTGTTTATCAATCTGAAAAAGATAGCTTACAGGGTCAGCAGGTATTAGAGAAGGAAAATCAAAAGCTGCCTTTGATTACAAAGGGAATGGAGTCTAAAAATAGGAAGGTCTCGCTAAAACTATACAAGATACGAGTCAGAACACACCCAGAATACTATGAACAGTGTGAGTGTCCGAAGAAAAGACATTCTTCTATTGGAGGCAGGTCAGAGAAGGGTCATTCGGATGATCCTGGGAATGGATGAAGTTTCCAAAAAGAGGTGGATTAGACTGAGGTTGAACGCATTGAAGCTTATATAAATGAGAGAGAAATTGAATGTAACATCCAAGATTCTGAAGGACTTTGATCGGATAAATGCTGGAAAGTTAGAAATTAGCAAGTACAGTACAGCAGTAGGCCCTTCGGCTCACCATGGCTGTGCTGACCATGGTGCTATTCTCAACTCATCCCATCTGACTGTACATGGTCCATATCCCTCTATTCTCTGCCTGTTCATGTTTCTGTCTAAATGCCACTTTAAAACTTTACTCATATTTTTGTTCCTACGACCTCCTTCGGTACCCTCCTCACTCCATGTTAAAAAAAATCTTGCCTCACACATCTCGTTTAAACTTCCTCTTTCTCACCTTGAACCTCTGCGCTCTCATATGTGATACTTATACATTGGAAAACAGATTCTGACAACCCACATTTTCTCTCCCTGTCCTAATGTTATATTCCTGTTCCTGGCCGCTTGTCAGCCTCTGATACTCTCGCAAAACAATCCAACATTGTTTAATTTCCTCTTACACATTACACACCCTTAAAAAAACCTAACACAGGTCATGTGCTGATAAACCCATTTTGCACCCTCTCCAAAACCTCCGCATCCTCCTTATTGTGTGGAACTGGGAACTGCACACAGTATTCTAAATGTGAACGAATGAACCTTTGATACAATTACAACATCAGATGCAAAACACTAAACCCTTTGTTGTGACCATTGAAGGCCAGTGTTCCACTTGCTTTCTATCCCATCTGAAACACTTCTGTTGCCATTTTCAGGGAGTTACTGCCTTGCACCAAGATCCTTCTGTATATCAATGTTCCTCAGTATCCTAACTTTCTTCTTGAATTTGACATGACCTCACACTTGTCCAGATTAAACTCTATTTGTCATTTCTCTGAACATCTTTGCAACTGATCTGAAACCTCCTGCGACCTTGGATATCCTTACTCATGAACCCCAACTCCACCAATTTTCATGTCATCTGCAATAATTATCTTTGTCACTTCCTTTCTTTTCAATTGTGTGAGAATCTGTAACTAGAAGGCATAAAATCCCAGCAAGGGCTCACCCATTGAAGCTAGAGATGAGGAGGAATGTCTTCATTCAGAGGGTAGTGAATCTGTGGGAATTCCTGACTGCAGTGGGCTGCTGATGCTGGGTCATTAAGATTATTTACAGCAGAGATGGTCAGATTTTAATGAATCAGTGAAACAAGGGTTTTGTGGAAAAGGCAGGAAAGTAGAGTTGGAGTGTATCTAATCAGCCATGATCTGATTGAAGGGCAGATCATCCTCAATGGGCCAAATGGTCTAATTCTGCACCTACATCTCATGGTCTGAATGCAAACTCAGTATCTACATTACAACATTGAGTCTTGCTCACAAAACTCCTTTATAAAGGGGTTATTAGATATTTATTATTACACAGCATTTGATCTGGAATAGACAACTTTGTTGATGGCTCCTTAATATGATGTTATAGAAAACCATCTCGTATACAATCCAGGATTCTATGTATTACAGCCCTGATGCTCATTAGTTATCCAGTCGGGATGGAGACCACTGTCACACACAGTTACTGTACTGCCCTTGCTGCAAGTATTTTCAATGTCCAGACTGTAACCATATTTGCATTCCCATCGCTGGTTCGTTCTTATAAAAGAATTCCGGCCAATATTTGCTGCTTCTTGTATATTCTCAGCTCCATCCAAATAGCCTCCAAATCTTGGAATTCAGATCCACATGACTGGATCATTAATGCATTAACCTCATCCTTTCTTCACAACTTGTTGGCTTTTTGCCTAGCCTGCCTCAATCCCAACAACCCTTCAATATTCCCTTCCCAGCGATGGTCATTCTGCGGCTCCATCTGCAGAATGGTGGTTCCAACACATCTGTTCACTGTCTATCCATCTGCCTTATGGCGAATGCAGGGAGTCATTCCTCAGTAGTGGGGGGTTGAAGAGATGGATAGAGGTTACAGAGATAGGGAGGCTTACAGAGGCTTGAGGATGTTAGAGTTAAACAGAGTTACATCTGGGCAAGAAGGTCAGCGGGATAAAGGGGTTTGGGGATTTGAGGAATATACAGAGATAGAGGGAGCTGGATTAGATTCTGGAAATAGGGATACGGATAGATATATGGAGAAGGAGGCAGACTGAGAGGCACAAACAGGGGTTTTTCAGGAAGGAGAGTATTGTATATACTAACAGAGATATGGAACGTTGTAGTTACTGATGACGTTTACAGATATAAGAAGGCTTCTAGGTTCTGAAGGCTATATAAATGGGAAGGCAATGGAGAATGCCAGGTTACTGGGTTGGAGACAGTTACACAGATGGGGAGGGTTGCACAAACTGAAAGAGGTTCCTGTGGTCAGGAGGGTTGGGGGGAGGAGGAGGTTTAAATAGATTAAAATTGAAGAATTGGAGAAGGGTAAGGAGGTTACAGATGGATGTAAAGATTGGACGAGCTGAGATTGAAAGTGAGTCTTATAGGAACTGGAGAGTAACAAAGATTGGGGTTGGTGCTGAGATCTGGAAATCGCCAGGGACTCCAAGGGATTACCCAACAAGCGAAGATTCAAGGGGCTCCATAGACTGGTGTTGTCAGGACTAGAAGAGGTTACACAGAGAGGGAGGGATTTAGGGGCTGTAGATGTTTATGGAGATAATAGCGGGGCTGAAGCAGTTAGCAGCAACATGAAAACATTTAGGGCACTAATAAGATACACATACCAAGAATGTGAAGCTTAATAGGACTGGAGGAGTGAAGAAAGGCACAGAGAGTAGTGGTGGCTGCAGATGTTAACGGATTATGGAGAGACTTGCAGGTTAGAGAGAGTGTGGGCTTAAGATTCTGACAGACATTGTAGGCACTGGGGCAGCCTTGGCAAATGCGAGTTTGTAGTTATAAAAGGTGCTGAAGCGACTGCAAATGGTAAACGATGTAGGGAGGGTTGTGGGGGCAGCTGTTGGTTTGAGATAGGGAGGGCTTCAGAGGCTTCAGGAGATCTTACAGACAGGGGGATTTCTAAGAGCAGGAGCAAGTAACAGAAATAGAGAAAGTGCAGTGCCTGAAGAGGGTTCAGCAATCAGGAGGTTTCAAGGCGCAGGACAAAATTACAAAGACAGGGACAGTAGTAGGGATTGGAGGACCATACAAAGATAGGGAGGGCTTACAACATTGGCGATACTATATTACAGAGATGGGGCAAGTTTCACAACTAAAGGGAGTAAGAAGGATCAGGAGGTTTGCAGATTATTGGAGCAACTTTGAATGTAGAGTTTATGCAGAGATAAAGGGAATTGTGGAGGCTGGATCAACTAACATTGATCGGGAGGGTTGTAAGAATAATGAAGACTTTTCACAGAAACGGAGGGATGTAACGATGGAACATGGTGATAGCCACCGTGAGAATTACGGCAGCTCATGAAGGTAACGGAAATAAATAGTGTAGCCACATGGGGAGGACGTTAAAGGTATAAAGGTTTTGAGTGACTGATGGAGATTACATGCACAGGGAGGATAGTAGGGGCCAGCAGAGTTTACAGAGATTGAGTCTGTTTTAGACAGGAAGGGTTTATCGTCATCATTAGGATTGTCGAGACTAAATTACATGATGGGGACGGTAGAGCTGGATGGTATCCACAGCCATGGACTATGTTAACAGGTGGAGGAGGTTCCTCAGGTCAAGAGTTCCTTGGGAAATTTCACAGATAGTGAGATTCTCAGGTAGGAGCCTAACATAGTTACAAAGACCGAGACGCATTAAAGGTCTGGAAGGGATTACACAATTCGGGACAACTCAATGGACTGAAGAATTTTTCACAGATAAGGATGAGGTGTAGGAGCTGGAGAAGTTTACCTTGATAGGGACGGATGTAGAAGTTAAGGGCAAATACTTTAACATGGAGGGTGGTATTGGTAGGAGGACCTGACAGGGATAGACATTATTGTCAGGGTTTACAAGGATGAAGGTATTTAGAATATACTGGAGAACTTTAGGGATTAGGGTGTGAGGAATTAGAGAATGTGACAGAGACAGAGAGCATTGTGTTGACTATAGGTGATTCCAAACAGAGGAAGGATTATTGGGACTGGAGGATATTACAGTGGTCACTAATACAGCATGGGGCAGGAATGATGCCTGGGACTTCCTGTGCTATCTCAGTGAGGACCAAAACAGCAGGGGTGAAACCTTCACGAGATGGTGGGAATGATGCCTAGAATGTAGCTGTTCCTGGCCCAGCAGTGTATTCTATGTCCTGTCTTCCGGGTCTGAATACAGAACGTCACTGCCTCCACCCGGTGCTGTTTATTGTGAGTGATCTTACCGCCTGCAGGATTTACCGAAGGCTCCAGATCTCACTCTCCATCTCTCTCTGGCTGACCAACTGTCATTGATGTGGTTATGGACGAGACAAGAGTTAAGAATTGGGCTGAGTCATGAACATCCTGATTACATGCAGCAGACAGAGAAATAGACAGAATGGGAATTAGACTGATGCAGTGAGGATGACTCATGTCCAGTAGTACTGAGGCCAACAGAGATCTGGAAAATCCCAGTCTTCATCACTGGCCAGTGCTGCTCACTCTCTCTGGAGTGGAGAATTCTGTTGGCTCAGGATCTCAGAACAGCCGTAAGAACGAGAGGTGCTGACAGGGGCATCAATTAGCCCCACCCAGTGATGGATACCACATAGAGAGATACTGAGTGATATAACCAGAATGTAAGAAGGTATCAGGATCACACAATGGCGTCAGAAGAAGTGGTTCTGATTCCATGAGCATTGCAACGAGTAGTCAGGGAGGAGTGAGCTAATATATTGGAATAGTCTTCTGCGGTACTGTGCTGTGGCCATTTTCCAATTTCTCATTTGACCAGGATAATGAAGAGACCTTTAAACTGATATAGTTGAGGAGGGACAGGGCTCAGGTGAAAGGAAATTCCCACGTCCAAAGAGAAAGCGTGAAATATTGGAAAATTATGGAGATGGGAATGAAGATAAACAGGAAGGAACAGGAAAGGACTGAGTTTAACTGAAATTGTACATCAGCAAATAGGTTTGTGAAAGGAAATTGGTGTAAGAAAGTAAATTATTGTTTCTTAATTTGAATGCGCAAAGTATCTGCAATAAAGAATATGGATTTGTAACTTGTGATTTCGTTCTGATCGCCATCAGGGAGAGACGGTCACAGGGTGAACACAAAGGTGTGGCATGAATATTCCCGGCTACACAACATTGCGGAAAGTCAGGCAGAATGGGAAGCTGGATGGGGAACTCTCCTTGTTAGGGATAACAATGGGATTACCAGGAAAATATGTGGCCTAAGGTTATGGATAATTATGAATCCAAATGCTGGGTAATAAGGGTCAGAAAACAGAAGTGGAAGGGCATTGTTAAAGCTCCCTTACAGCATTATATTGTTAGACACTGTATTAACAGGGAATTATTTGAATTTGTAACAAAGATCCTGTGATAATTGTGAGGGGATTGAATCTTCCTATCTCACCATCTCATTGGCGATGGGTCACAGATGAGGCTGACTCTCTCCCATTCTCAGAGGGAGTCTGTCGGTGGGTGTACAGACTGATGTGGCCTTCCACAGACTCTATTACACTTGTGGCAGAAGGTGGCCATGGGAAGGGGGTGGGTGGGGCATTGGTGTGGCAGCAGTCTCTTTCAGCTGTTTTCTGCTGGATTCCCCTTTAACCCGACAACAATTCTTGAGGTGCTCGACACCTTCCCAATGCTTCTCCCCCAATTTGGACAGTCCTAGCCCAATGACTACCAGGAGATACCAGATTTGATTAAGAGATGCTTAGAAGACAAAAACACTAACAATTATGAAGAAGCCAATGATTTAGAAATATGGAAGTATTTTTAAAGGGATCGCTGTGGGTCTACTAGCAGGAGGAGTGCAGTAGGAAGAGGAAACATTGTCAGGGTTTAATCAGATGATAGGAACAGGGAGAGTTGAAAGTGCTAGAGGTGGTCAGAGTGTTACAGAGCGGGGCAAGGGCCTGACCAGTGTTACAAAGCTAGTAGGAATTGCTGCAGCTGGAGGGGTTTGCAGAAGTAGGGATGGAAATATGTTTTTTTCATTCATTCAGTTGATGAGGATGTCACTGACTGAGTCAGCAGTTTTTGCCCCACGGCTAATTTCCTAGAAGGTAATTCAGAGTCAACCATATTGCCATGGGTCTGGAGTCACATGTGAGCCAGACCAGGTAAGAATGTCAGATGTGCTTCAGTACAGGATATACGTGAACCAGTTGAGTTTTTCCAGATAATCAACAATGTTTTTATAGTGACCTCACTAATGTCCTGCACAGACACAACAGGACATCCCAACTCCTTCTCTCAATGTTGTGACCAATAAAGGCAACCATCCCAAATGCCTGAAACACCAGCCTGTCTACCTGTGACGCTACTGTCAAATAACCTTGTACCTGCATCCCTAGGTCTCTGATTGACAACACTACCCAGGACCTTAACATTAACTGTACAAGTCCAGCCCTGGTCTGCTTTCCCAGAGTGCAACACTGTACATTTCTCGACCTTCTGTTCCTAATCTCACTGGCCCACTCTCAGATAATCCTCTTCACTGTCCACTTTACCACCAATTTCAGTGTCACTCACAAACTTGCTAACCATGACTCCTGTATTCTCATTCAAACCGTTTATATAAATGATGCACAACAGTGACCCAGAACCGACCCCCCATGGCACACAATTGGTCACAGGCCTGCAGTTTGAGCAGTTAATCCTCTATGGACATGCTGTGTCTCCCCCCCCCGTCGTCAATCCTATTTTGTATCCAGTTGGTGAGTGTTCTCTGTTTATGTGTGATCTAAACTTATTGACCAGTCTGCCATGCAGAACCTTGTCAAAGGCATTGCTAAAGTTAACGTGGACATTTTCTACTGCTTTGCCTTGACCTATCACTTTTCTACTTCCACAACATTAAATCAGGTATGTAAGACATAATTTTCCATGCACACAGCCGTGCTGACTATCGCCAATCCGTCCTTGACTTTCCAAATGCATGATGATCCTTTCTGTCAGAATCTCCTCCAACGACTTAACCACCGCTGCCATCGGTCACGCTGGCCCATAATGGCTGTTGATGACACAAATACCTCCGCGAGGAGCCCTGTAATTTCTTCCCTCGCTTCTCACAAGGTGCTGGGATACATCTGATCATGTTCCAAGGCTTTATCAACCTTTTTGCATTTTAAGACATCTAGTACCTCCTGCTCTCCAATGTGAACTCTGTTCAAGACATAACTATGTATTTTCCCATTTACCCGACCTTCCATGTCTTTCTCCACAGTAAATCCTAATGCAAAATTTTAGTTTCCCATCTCCCCCATCATCAGTGATTCCACATAGACACCCTCATTTATCTTTCACGGACCCTATTCTCTCCCTC
>NW_025213173.1:0-3752 GCF_004010195.1 Chiloscyllium plagiosum
GAGGGACAAAGGAAGAGAGTGAGAATGACAGAGCGAATGCTACAATTATGTAATCATCATATTCCCTATTTTATACAGTCATAGAGACAGGAGGTAGTCAGATAGATAGGTGGAGTGAGACATATTTCCCAAGAACAACACTGATCAAAAAAAAAAACAAGGAAAGCTTTACACTGACACAAAATTAATGGCTAGTTTATGAGTAATTTTAACAATAGTCAAGATTAGAGTGGTGCTGGAAAAGCACAGCAAGTCAGGCAGCATCCGAGGAGCAGGAAAATCGGCATTTTGGGCACTTTAACAATAGTTTTGTAAGTAAAAGTGATAGAAATATTAAAGAGAAAATGAAGATTACAAGCAGAAATGGATAAAGGATACCAGCGTGGCAGCCAATCTTAATCTGAAATCAAACATAAAGGGCAACACTGAAAATTCAATTGACTGTTGCAGAACATGATTCTTCTCAAGGTCTGAGAATTCAATGGTTTTGAGAAAACTCAGGGTCTTCACAGGCGCTTTGCAAAAGAGGGTCATGTCTAACAAATCTAAGCTACATCCTTCCAGACAATTGGAAAGTATTCCATCACACTCCTGACTTGTGCCTTGTAGATGGTGGACAGGCTTTGGAGAGTCAGGAGGTGAGTTTCTTGCTGCAGGATTCCTGACCTCTGACTTTCTGTTGCAACAACTGTATTTAAATGGCAAGTCCAGTGACTTTACTGGTTAATTGTAAGCCTCAGGATAGTTGGGGGTGGGGGTGGGGAGGGGAGAGGTGGGGGAATGTTCAGTGACAACAATGCCATGGGAAGACAAAGGGCAGTGATTAGTCTCTCTGTCTCTATCCCTCTCATTCTTTCTCTGTCTCTCACACATCGAGTGAGTTATGACTCAAACCTTCAGAACCTTTGATGGAGATGGTTTTCGAGTTCATGTTCACAATCACTCCCCTCGCCATGACCTGGAGAAAGACAGCGAGACAGAAACAGAGAGAGTTAATAATCCATATGGAGGGATTTGGGTATCGTGGTGGGAAGGGCGGTTACAGGTGCACAGTACAGGATATTGGGGCATGTGGATAACTGGGGAGGGTGTGTACAGGGAATGAGAGCAGTGTTAAGGCACTTAGACATCTCCTTACCAGATAGAACACAACCAGGTCATTGTCCACCTCAGCAGCCATACCCCGGATAATGTAATGGACTCCCACATGCAGCTCGGAATCACAGGCCAGTTTCTGCTGACATTTCTGGATGGTGAGGTAACTTTTCGACTTGGAGTAGAAAGGGTGGACAACATGATGAGCTGAGACATTGTAGGGATGTGCATCATGATGATGGTCGCCCTGATAAATAGCCTAAAGAGGGGAGCAACAGAGAATCGGGGTCAGGATAGCACAGGGCAAGTATTATTGTCCTGAAATTCGCCTCCATACTCTCTTGGAGAATTCAAGCCACTGGGATGATACTGCTCCTTTGACAAGCCTATTCTATCCTTTTTTCTCTCTGCTTGGGCCTTTTTTTTATCATAATTCAAACAGTTTCATTTCTTTTTCTCTTTCTTTTTCCTTTGCCTCTAACTCAAGCTGCTTCTTTCTCAATTGAATTTTCGTCATCGCCAAAGATTCCGATGGCATTTTCAGCAAATTTAAATGCAGACCTATTGCTATAATCTCTCCTTTTCTTACGGACAAAGTAAGTCCAACTCCAGTCTGCCAATTCCAGCAGCTTTTCTTTGCATACCTTTTGTCAAACCCCAAAAGTCACTTCTTCCACCCCAAGAAAACTTTTAGTGACTGAATGAGCCATTATTGTTCCAAACACTGTTTCAAGCAACTGAAAGCAACACCCAGAACAAAAGACATTAACACTAACTGTCGCTACCTTTGAGTCTGACAACCCAAATCCCAAATCCGAACGATAGAACAAATCCTGCAAAGAGCTCCTAATCTGTTATGGACCAGGCCAGACCCCCTCAAAACATTTTACGAAGGTAGCTCAGAGCCTACCTTCTCTAGTTGTTTTAAGCAGATGAAAGGTGGGTATTAAAAGAGTGATGCTGTTGGTCCAACCACTCGGTTTTAAGCAAAACAGAATTTATTTACACATGAACAAAAGAAAACCCAATTTAGAATAACATATTTGAAAATCCAACCAACACAAAAACGCAACTTAACGAAGAGCTGTTCCAATTTCCTGCAATACCCCATAAACAGCCCCTTGGCATCAAGGTAAATTCAAACACAGGTTCTTACAGGAGAGCGATATCAGAGATAGAGAGGATCAGAGTGGAGCTCTTTCTTTGGGTCCCCAGCTAAAACTAACCCCAAACTGGAAACACCGGCCACTCCCCTTTTATTGTATTAAAACAAACTTGAAAACCTTTTCTGATTGTTGACTTAGGCAGTGTCTGTTAGCCATTTCCAAAGTAGCCTGTTCAGACACTTCAGTCCTTTGCCTTTCTCTCGAAAAAAGGACAGAATTACCTTGATAAAGGAGCAACAGCATCACTCCACACAAGTGACAGGCAATGAGCATCTGTAATGAGAGAGGCTATTATCCCATTGCAGTCACTAGAATCACCATCACTCCATTCCTCACCTTCAAATCCCTCTCATTTTCCTCTCTGTTTCTGATAACCCTTCATCAACTCCCTCTCATTTCCCTCTCTGTCCCTGATAACCTCCATCAAATCTCTCTCCATCAGACCATAAGACATAGGTGTAGAAATTGAGCCATTGAGCCCATTGAGTCTGCTCCCGCTATTCAATCATGGCTGATAAGTTTCTCAACTCTATCCTCCCACTTTCTCCCTGTAACTCTTGATCCCCTTTATACTCAAGAACCTATCTATGTCAGTCTTAAATGTCCAGGCCTCCACAGCCTTCTAAGGCAATGAATTCCGTAGATTAGATAACTTAGAATCCCTACAGTGTGGAAACAGGCCCTTCAGCCCAACATGTCTACACTGATCCTCCGAAGGGTAACTCACCCAGACTCATCCCCCTACTACTCTACATTTACCCCAAACTAATGCACGTAACCTACACATTCCTAAACACTGTGGGAAATTTAACATGGCCAATTCACCTGACCTGCACATCTTTGGAGTGTGGGAGGAAACCAGAGCACCCGGAGGAAACCCACGCAGACACAGGGAAAATGTGCAAATTCCACACAGTCAGTCGCCCATGACTGGAATCGAACCTGGCACCCAGGTGCTGTGAGGTAGCAGTGCTAACAACTGAGCCACCATGCCGCCCCTTCAATCTTTTGGGCCTGACTACTTTCTGTGACAGAGAATTCTACAGGCTCACCCGTTTCTGGTTGAAGACATTTCTCCTGATCTCAGTCCCAAATGGCCATACCCTGGGATCTATTTCTGGGATCCCGGTCATCAGGAACATCCTGCCTGTGTTAACCATGTCTAAATCCGTTAGTATTTCTTCGTATTTATGAGAATAATTCACATCCTTCTAAACTCTCAGTAATACAAGCCTCATTTACACCCTGATACTCCCTCTAAAAGAACTAATTCAATACCAAGTCCCTCATACCCCTTTAAACCCCCCCCATTCTATACCCAGTGCCTGATACCCCCTTTCAAAGCCCATTCTACACCCTGTCCTGATACCTCTTTAAACCTCCCCATTCTATACCCAGTCCCTAACACCCCATTTAAACTGCCCCATTCAATGCCAATTCCCTGATACCCCCTTTAAACCGCCCCATTCTATACCCAGTCCCTGATACCCC
>NW_025213173.1:6171-9458 GCF_004010195.1 Chiloscyllium plagiosum
CCGAAACGTCGAATCTCCTGTTCCCTGGATGCTGCCTGACCTGCTGTGCTGTTCCAGCAATAAAGTTTCAACACCCCACCACTGCCACTCCTCCTGCCCCCTCTCCCTCCCCCCCCCCCCCGCGCTTCACAATCCCACACGTCGGTTGCCATGACGGTGTCGGAAAGCAGCATCCTGGGAATGGGCCCAGTTTGATTTTTCCCTCCTCCTTCGTGATATTTGGGGCATGGATATTGACCCCACCCTGTTCCACGCTCCTTATAATATCATTCCCTTCGATCAGAGGCCATTCAGCCCCATCTTGAGACACCTTGCCCTTTCAATACAATCGCCGCTGAGCTGAGCATTTTCCCCACCCCTCGCTCACCACCGCCATGTCCCTCACCCATCAGAGAGTCGCGGGAGCGGGCCACTACCGGAGGGTCAGCGGTGAGGGAGCGGGCGCCATGGGAGGGTCAGTGCTGAGGGAGCGGGCGCCATGGGAGGGTCAGTGCTGAGGGAGCGGGCGCTGTCGGAGGGTCAGTGCTGAGGGAGTGGGTGCTGTGTGAGGGTCAGTGCTGAGGGAGCGGGCGCCGTCGGAGGGTCAGTGCTGAGGGAACGGGCGCTGTCGGAGGGTCAGCGCTGAGGGAGCGGGCGCTGTCGGAGGGTCAGCGCTGAGGTAGCGGGCGCTGTTGGAGCTGCTGTCTATCAGAACATCCAGAGTGGTACCATGTGTGCTGGAGGTGAGAGATGGGACATCTCCTGGAAGGCGGTCTGATGGTCAGCACTGTTTGAGATGAGCTGTCAGAGGCGAGAGAGAGAGAGGATGGAACAAACAGCTGAGGGATTGACAGGAGGACAGAGTGAGAGCGCGAGCATAGTGCGCTGCCATGCTCTATCTCACGTAATGAGGAAGACTGAGCCCAGCTCAGCAGCTCCTGCCCCCCCTCCCAACAAGAGGCTCCTCTGGGGAGGAGAGGTAGAGCACGTTAAGTCCTCCATCTTGGGCAGCTAAGGCTGTCTGAGTGCAACAGGCAACGCTCAGACACAGCGGGCACTGAGAGCACGTCACCCTTTGTGAGAGAGGGGTGGGGGAGGGGGAACACTGAGCTTCCCAATGAGGGCTGGTCCATGGAAGACAGAGACAAGGAGTAATTTCATCTGAGGCTCAGGGAGCGGGGCCCGACTGCGGAATAGTGCGCAGTTTTGGGCCCTGTATCTCAGGAAGGATGGACTGGCACCAGGACCATGTTCAGGAGTTCCACGGTAATGGTCCCAGGATGAACAGGACCCTGGGTCAATACTCGATGGTGTTTAGAAGGATGAGGGAGGATCCAGTTGAAGCTTAGAATACTGAACAGCCTGGACAGAGTGGATGTTGGGAAGGTGTTTCCATTGGTAGGAGGGACTAGGAGACGAGGGCACAGCCTTAGAGTAAAGGGAAGACCCTTTAGGACAGAGATAAGGAGAAACATTTTCAACCAGAGACTGGGGGATCTATGGAATTCATTGCCACAGAAGGCTGTGGGGGCCGCTCCCTCAGCACTGACCCTCCCACGGCGCCCGCTCCCTCAGCGCTGACCCTCGGAGGGCGCCCGCTCCCTCAGCGCTGACCCTCGGAGGGCGCCCGCTCCCTCAGCGCTGACCCTCGGAGGGCGCCCGCTCCCTCAGCGCTGACCCTCGGAGGGCGCCCGCTCCCTCAGCGCTGACCCTCGGAGGGCGCCCGCTCCCTCAGCGCTGACCCTCGGAGGTCCCTCAGCGCTGACCCTCCCACAGCGCCCACTCCCTCAGTACTGACCCTCCGGCGCCCCCTGGCACTGACCGTGGTAATACGTTGGCCTGTTGTGTCTTGTTGCTGACCCTGGTTTTGTTTATTTTTGTTTCTACTCCCCACCCCCCCCAGCTTCCTGAGATCCACACCAACAGCAGCGACAACATCTCGCAGTTTTCCATCGACAGCATCACCAGCCAGGAGAGCAAGGAGCCCGTCTTTATCGCCGCCGGGGATATCAGGTAACCGGCGCTGGTCACCGACGCGCCTCTCCCTCGTGGTGTCGTAGCTCCTCCAACCCCCTCCCCCTCCATCACACTCCCACACGCAGAGTGAGCCGCATCTGACGGGACGGGCGCTCCAACATGGTGCCCGTCTGCGTTGAGTGGCTCAAGGGTGGAGCGGGCAGCTAACCAGCCCTCGCCCCTCACTCCACTCCAACCACCATCTGTGCCCGTCCCTCTGAAGAGTTGGGAGGTCACGTTGCGGCTGTACAGGACGTTGGTGAGGCCACTATTGGAATATTGTGTGCAATTCTGGTCTCCCTGCTATCGGAAGGATGTTGTGAAACCTGAAAGGGCTCAGAAAAGATTTACAAGGATGTTGGAGGGTTTGAGCTACGGGGAGAGGCTGAACAGGCTGGGGCTGTTTTCCCTGGAGTGTCGGAGGCTGAGGGGTGACCTTATAGAGGTTTATAAAATCATGAGGGGCATGGATAGGGTAAATATACAAGGTCTTTTCCCTGGGGTCGGCGAGTCCAGAACTAAAGTTTAAGGTGGCAGGGGGAAAGGGAGGGCTGGAGGTCAGAGAGTCGAGAGTGCGGTGCTGGAAAAGCGCCGCAGCTCGGGCAGCGTCCGAGGAGCAGGCGAATCGACGTTTCGGGGCGAACGTCTTTTCAGCAGGAGAGCGTCCTGAAACGTCGACTCTCCTGCTCCTCGGACGCTGCCTGACCCGCTGTGCTTTTCCAGCACCACGTTCTCGGTCCGAGACTTAAAAGGTGGGGGGGGGGGGGGCGTGTTTTTCACGCAGAGGGTGGGATGAGCTGCCCAGGGAGCGAGGGAGTGGAGACTAAAACAGAACGGCAGGTGCTGGAATCCGACTTAGGACAGGACAGGGGGCTGGCTGGGAGAACGCGGCAATCCAGGCGGCATCAGGAGGTGGAGAGGTCAACTTTTCAGAGAGTGACCCTTCTTCAGGACCAGACAGGGTGGGTGTATAGAACATAGAACAGTACAGCACAGAACAGGCCCTTCAGCCCACGATGTTGTGCCGACCACTGATCCTCATGTATGCACCCTCAAATTTCTGTGACCATATGCATGTCCAGCAGTCTCTTAAATGTTCCCAATGACCTTGCTTACAAAACTGCTGCTGGCAACACATTCCATGCTCTCAAAACTCTCTGTGTAAAGAACCCACCTCTGACATCCCCTCTATACTTTCCTCCAACCAGCTTAAAACTATGACCCGTCGTGTTAGTCATTTCTGCCCTGGGAAATAGTCTCTGGCTATCGACTCTATCTATGCCTCTCATTAT
>NW_025213173.1:9690-11913 GCF_004010195.1 Chiloscyllium plagiosum
GACATCTCCAACCTTTGTGTCGTCTGCAAACTTGCTAACCCATCCTTCAATCCCCTCATCCAAGTCATTAATCAAAATTACAAACAGTAGAGGCCCAAGGACAGAGCCCTGTGGAACACCACTCACCACTGACTTCCAGGCAAAATACTTTCCTTCTACTACCACTCGCTGTCTTCTGTCGGCCAGCCAATTCTGGATCCAGACAGCTAAGTTCCCCTGTATCCCATTCCTCCTGACCTTCTGAATGAGCCTACCATGGGGAACCTTATCAAATGCCTTGCTGAAGTCCATATACACCACTCGACCCTCATCAACTTTTCTAGTCACATCCTCAAAGAACTCGATAAGGTTTGTGAGGCATGACCTGCCCCTCACAAAGCCGTGTTGACTGCATTTAAATCAAGCCATGCTCTTCCAGATGGTCATAAAGCTGAAACTTTATTGCTGGAACAGCACAGCAGGTCAGGCAGCATCTAGGGAACAGAAGATTCGACGTTTCGGGCACATGACCCAGGACAAACAGATGGTCATAAATCCTATCCCTCAGAATCCTTTCTAACTCCTTGCAGACGACAGACGTGGTCTGTAATTGCCGGGGATTTCCCTATTTCCTTTCTTGAAGAGAGGAATTACATCTGCCTCTCTTCAGTCCTCAGGTACGACTCCAGTGGAGAGCGAGGATGCAAAGATCTTCGCAAGTGGCGAAGCAATTGCATTTCTCGTTTCCCAAAGCAGCCGAGGACAAATCAGGCCCGGGAGGAGGAGGGGAGCTACAGAGAAAGGACGTTTCGGGGGTGTAGCCCTTCTTCAGGACTAGTGGGGGGGTGGGCGTTGGGAGGAGAGGGGGAGATGCAGAGTAGGGGGGGGTTGGGGAGAGGGCAGTGTGGTGAAGTGGGGATAGGTGAAGACAGGTCGAGGGTAAGAGTTGGTTGGTCAATGGGCGGAACGAATCCGGTTGGCGGCTGGGAAGGGAGTCGTGGGGAGGTGGGAAAGGGAGGTTATTTGCGATTGGAGAACTCAGCGGAAGATGAAGGGGCGGTTCCTCCAGTCGGCGGTCTGATTGGTTGTGGCAATGGAGGCGTCCAAGGACGATCATGTCGGAAAAGGTTGGTTCTAGGGGTCAAGAAATGGTTATTTCCAGCACGTTAAGCAGTAAAGTGAGGGGTGAGTGCCCCCCACTTTGTCTGGGTCCTGGGGCAGAGCTCAGCAAGGCAGACCCACTGGATGGCCGCCATCTTGAATCCCCCGGGCAGGGGGGGGTCGAATGGATGGCGTGAGCCCGCCTGAACCGTTCCTCTGAGTTAGCGTTTGGTCTCCCCGACATCGGGAAATTACCGCATCGGATAGGTTGGTGGAGAGGCAGGTGGGCCTCCATCTCCCCTGGAAGGATTGTTTGGGGCCCTGGATGGAGGCTGGTCCAATGAAAACTTTTAAAAATGGACGAGGACATGAATAGGAAGGGTTTGGAGGGATATGGGCCAAGTGCTGGCAAATGGGACTAGATTAGGTGAGGATATCTGGTCGGCATGGACGGGTTGGACCGAAGGGTCTGTTTCCGTGCTGTATAACTCTAAATGGGACTAGATTAATTTAGCATATCTGGTTAGCATGGAAGAGTTGGGCCAAAGGGTCTGTTTCTGTGCCGTATGACTAGAATAACGTGGGATATCCTCTCGGCATGGACGAGATGGGCCGAAGGGTCTGTTTCCGCGTCACGTGACTCTAGACTAACGTGGGATATCCTCTCGGCATGGATGAGATGGGCCGAAGGGTCTGTTTCTGTGCCGTACGACTAGAGTAACGTGGGATATCCTCTCGGCATGGACGAGATGGGCCGAAGGGTCTGTTTCCGCGTCACGTGACTCTAGACTAACGTGGGATACCCTCTCGGCGTGGTGCTGCGTGACACCTGAACCCTTCGGCCCATCGACCGTCTGTTCGTGCTGACACTGGGGGTCCCGATAGTGAACTCTGTTCTCTTCCCCGTGCCCCCCGTGCCCACCCCCTGCAGGAGGCGCCTGTCCGAACAGTTGGCCCACGCCCCCACCACCTTCAAGCGGGACCCCAAAGATCCCTCGGCCGTGGCACTGAAAGAGCCCTGGCAGGAGAAAGTCCGGTAAGGGGCACGGGGGGGGGGTGGGGGTTGGCATTGTTGGTGTCAGGCGGGCCGCGGTCCTGGCGCTCGGAGTTGGGCGGGGGTGGGGGGGGGAGGGGAGGAATCAG
>NW_025213173.1:17133-18554 GCF_004010195.1 Chiloscyllium plagiosum
CCTTCCTCATGCTCTTCCCCCTCTCCCCCTCCCTAACCCCGTAACCATGTGTCCCTTCCCGCCCACCCCACCCTCCTCAACCCCCAAAAACCCGGCCTGTCCCTCTGTGCTGCCCCTCCCACCTGCGTGGGGTGTCCCTGCCCCCCCCCCCCCACATTGGGCGGGAGGGGTGAGGTTTGGAATGTAGACTGTAATGGTTGAAAATGGCGGCCGGTCTCGGCCTTCTCAATAGGCTGCGGGTGGGAGTTGCAATTAGGGATGGGGCAGCGGTGAAAGAGTTTTTAACGTGGCGGTGTGGGGGAGAAATGGGAGGGGGAATGGGACAGGAGCGGTGCATACGCGTGTGTCCCGCTCACTCCCAATGGATTCCGTCCTGCTGATGTTTGAGGCCTCTCTCCCTTCCCCCCCCAACTCTTTCTCCCCCCCCCGTTGTTCTTTTTGGTCTTCTGTAATCGCAGGCTATCTGGGAGGTGGAGCGAGTCCCACTCTGGATCAAGCCCTACAAGATCCTGGTGATCTCGTCCGACAGCGGGATGATCGAGCCAGTGGTGAACGCCGTCTCGCTGCACCAGATCAAGAAGCAGTCTCAGCTCTCGCTGCTGGACTATTTCTTGCAGGAGCACGGCAGCTACACCACCGAGGAGTTCCTCTCCGCCCAGCGCAACTTTGTCCAGAGCTCCGCCGGCTACTGTCTGGTCTGTTACCTGCTGCAAGTCAAGGACAGGTAAGGCCTCGTCGCCCCCGGCGACGGGTAGGCCCGGGCCTAGCTCCATTCGCGGCTGGTGGCGCGATGGGGTGTGAGTGCCAAGCGGCCTTGTCTTTCTCAGGGTCGTGGAGGGGTGGGAGAGGTCGCGGTAAAGCCAGCTCGTGGCATGCGGATGCCATTGAAGCCAATGCACGGCGCCAGGGACCCGAGTTCGATCCCACGCTCTGGGCAGCTGTTTGTGGGGAGTTTGTACATTCTCCCCCCAGCGTCTTAGGGTGGATTGGCCATGCTAAATTGTCCCGTAGTGCCCAGGGATGTGCAGGTATGGGTGGATTGGCCATGCTAAATTGTCACGTAGTGCCCAGGGATGTGCAGGGACCCGAGTTCGATCCCACGCTGTTGGCGACAGTCTGTGTGGAGTTTGCACATTCTCCCCCCAGCGTCTGCGTGGGTTTCCTCCGGGTGCTCCGGTTTCCTCCCACACAATCCAATGATGTGCAGGTTAGGGTGGATTGGCTATGCTACATTATCCCATAGTGCCCAGGGATGTGCAGGTTAGGGTGGATTGGCCATGCTAAATTGTCCCATAGTGCCCAGGGATGTGCAGGTTAGGGTGGATTGGCCATGCTAAATTGTCCCATAGTGCCCAGGGATGTGCAGGTTAGGGTGGATTGGCCATGCTAAATTGTCCCATAGTGCCCAGGGATATGCAGGT
>NW_025213173.1:19404-22666 GCF_004010195.1 Chiloscyllium plagiosum
CACCATCCAGGACAAAGCAGCCCCCCCCCCCCCCCAATTTGGACCACACCCATAAACACCTCCCCTTCCCTCCAACCCCCCAGTCACAGCAGGGTGTACCGTCCACAAGACCCACTCCTTAGACAGCACCTTCCCCAAACCCGTCACCTCTACCCCCCCCCCTAGACGGGGGTGAGGGGCAGCAGCTACATGGGGAACACCAGCCCCTCAGAGACCCCCCTCCACCCACACCGTCCTGAAATATCTCGGCTGCTCCTTCAGGGGTCGGAATCCTGGGACTCCCTCCCTTACCGGGGCCCCCGTGTCCCTACACCGCACGAGGGGGGGGGCAACAGAAGTGGCTCAAGATGGCGGCTCACCCACCCCCACGTTCTCGAGGGGCTGAAGTCGGGGACGTAGCAGCCGGGAGATGCCAAGCCAGTTGGCGTTAGGGAACCGGTCACCTCCCAGTTGGCACGGCTTGCCAGTTGAGGAGAGGAGGTGAGTTGGTTCCCGTGTGTGGGAGTGGTGAAGAGAAGGCCGCTGAATCTCCCTCCCCCGCTCGGCGCCTGCGCTTGAAGTGCTCTTTCCGCCCGGCGTTAACCTCCCCTCCCTCCTTGTCCGCACGGCCACAGCTTCAACCGGCTCCGTGATTGCATGGAGTCCCTGGGGCGCTACCATAACGCCCTGGAAGAATAAATCCTGTGTCGTGCCATTTAAAACAAAGTGGGAGAGGAGAGCTGTTGTGAAACCTGAAAGGGTTCAGAAAAGATTTGCAAGGATGTTGGAGGATCTGAGCTACAGGGAGAGGCTGAACAGGCTGGGGGCTGTTTTCCCCGGTGCGTCGGAAGCTGAGGGGCGACCTTATAGAGGTTTATACCATCATGGGTAGGGTAAATAGACAAGGTCTTTTCCCTGGGGTGGGGGAGTCCAGAACTAGAGGGTCATAGGTTTTAGGGTGAAAGGGGAAAGATATAAAAGAGGAGAAAGTGAGGTCTGCAGACGCTGGAGATCAAAGCTGAAACTTTATTGCTGGAACAGGGCATTCCTGAGGGCGACCTTATAGAGGTTTATACCATCATGGGTAGGGTAAATAGTCAAGGTCTTTTCCCTGGGGTGGGGGAGTCCAGAACTAGAGGGTCATAGGTTTTAGGGTGAGAGGGGAAAGATATAAAAGAGACCTACATCTCTATGACTGTGACTCGAGAAACCGTGAGCAATTTGCTGGCTTTATCGTGACCCGGGGGGGGGAAACGTGTCTCCGTTCAGAACAAAGTCTGGCGTGAAATGCAGAATGTCACCAGTAGCGTAGTAAAATACGAGTCCGTGAATTACAGATTCTCCCCCCCCCCCCCCCCCCCCGCCCGGGGTTTTATTAGCATTTATCTAATAGGGAGATCTGGCATTGTCAGTTAGATCTAGCAGGTGCCTCACTAGTATACAATTAGTCAGTCGTATTTTAATAGTTGTCAAATTAAATGGAATTCAATATAAAATAAATTTATCAACTGTTTGTCCAATTTTTTACTGTTTTGAATTGCAGTGACCCCCCCTTTCCACGTGACTCAAGTTTCCCGCCTAATTCTGTGTCTCACAGAAATAGACCATTGGCTTTCCCCCTCCGTACTCCCAAAATAAACTAGCCCCTCACCTGCCTGAATTTGGCCCATATCCCTCCAAACCTTTCCTACCCATGTACTCATCCATGTACCCACATCCACCATTCCCTCAGGAAGTTCTGCACACGTACCCACCCTCTGTCGGTAATAATTGCCCCTCGTGTCTTTTTTTTTTTTTGAAAAAAAAAATCTTTCCCCCTCTCGCCTTTTTAAAAACGTGTGGCTGGTCTTGAAATCCCCCGCCCTCAGTTTGGGGGGGGGGGTGGGGGAAAGACACCGACCCCGAAAGGTGAAAGGGAGAGGGACTGCGGATGCTGGACCTCCGAGTCGAGAGTGTGGTACTGGAAAAGGACAGCAGGTCAGGCTGCATCCGAGGGGCAGGAGAATCGAGGTTTCGGGCATGATCCCCTTCATTGGGAATTCTGCCCGAAACATTGATTCTCCTGCTCCTGTGTTGTTCGCTGTTTTCCCCGGAGCGTCGGAGGCTGAGGGGGTGACCTTATAGAGGTTTATAAAATCGTGAGGGGGCGTGGAGAGGGTGAATAGTCTTTTCCCTGAGTCCAGAACTAGAGGGGCATAGGTTGGGGGTGAGAGGGGAAAGAGACCTAAGGGGCAACTTTTTATCGTAGAGGGTGGTGTGTGTGTGTGGAATGAGCTGCCAGAGGATGTGGTGGAGGCTGGTACAATGACAGCATTTAAGAGGCATCTGGATGGGGACATGGATAGGAAGGGTTTGGAGGGACAGGATAGGGGCCGGGTGCTGGCAGGTGGGACTGGACTGAGGTGGGATATCTGCACGGGTTGGACCCAAGGGTCTGTTTCCATCTCTCTGACCTGCTGTGCTTTTCCAGCGCCACATGCCCTCAGCTTAACTTTTGGCGGTGTGGGGTGGGGGGGGGATGCCGTTCAGCAGTCTGATAATGGCAGGGAAGAAACTGTCCTTGAATCTGTCAGCCGTGTGTCTTGAAGCCTTTGTACCGTGGGATGAGAGAGGTGGAGCTGGGGGGTGGGGGGGGGGGAATAATCGCTGAGGCTTCCAAAGTCGACGGAGTCAGTCGGGCTGTGTACCCGACTCTCCATCTTCTCTCGCGGAGCGGCTGCACCGCGTCCAACCGCGATGTTCTCCGCACAAATTGGGAAAGAGTCTTTAGGCAGGTGCTGAATTTCTGTAGCCGCCACACCCCCCCCCTCGAAGAGGTGAAGGTGTTGGAGCGCATTCTGGCCGGTCGGTGTGGGGTGGACTGGGGCAGGAGGTCGGTCCGAATGTGGATCCCCGGGGGGGGGTTGGGGAGTCCGAGTTGGGCGGCCCCCCGTCAGATCCAGAGATGGGGAGCGATGCCTGCGTCTCTGAGGGCAGCGATTTCCGTGGAATGTTTTAGCCAAGTCGTTCAAGGCCGAGACAGAGACCCCTTGACGCGGTGCTGCATGATGGGAAAACCCCTGCGGCAGTTGACGTGTCTCTGTTCATATTGTCCCCCTCTCTATCTCTTTGGAATGTTTTAGCCAAGTCGTTCAAGGCCGAGACAGAGACCCCTTGACGCGGTGCTGCATGATGGGAAAACCCCTGCGGCAGTTGACGTGTCTCTGTTCATATTGTCCCCCTCTCTATCTCTTCTCTCTCTCCTCTGTTTCCCCCCCCCCCCCCCCCCCCGTTCCCACCTCCG
>NW_025213173.1:28357-31063 GCF_004010195.1 Chiloscyllium plagiosum
TCTAGATTGTGCATCTTCCCTTCTGCTGATTGGTGTAGTGCTGCCCTTCGTTTGATTCTGTATTTGAGACAGAAGTGTAGAGAGTTTTATACCATAACATCTCGTCCTCACAGTCGTCTGTTATCTGTCTTACAATCGATCTTGGGCCAATTCCTGTGTTGGGCCACCTTCCAAACAAAATCTCAAACTCCTAAGATTTGCTCTTCCTCTCCTTCATATACAATAGCACATTTGGAAATGCCTTTGTCCATGTCACCTCTAGTTCCTCACAACATTTTGCCAATTTATTTTTAAGGGTAGTTTTCTCTCTTTCCACTGCCCCACTGCTCGCTGGGTGGTAGGCACAATGTTGCCTCACTTTTATTCCCAAGTAATCACTGATCTGCTATAGGCAATATTTATAAATGGCTTTCCATTGTCGCTGCTTAGACTTTCAGGGATGCCCCATCTCGGAATTATTACAGTTAGCAAATCCTTGGCTACTGCACTGGCATCCTGTTTAGACGTGGGAGCACTTCCACCCCTAGGGAAAACATCAACTGTTACCAGACAATGCCTTTTCCCTTCGCTGGGTGTTAGTTCAATAAAATCCATCTGTAAATGTTCAAAGGGTCTTTGGGATTGGGGGTGTTCTGCCTGATTCATCTGTATTCCCCTACCCACATTATTAGTGGCACAGATAACACATTATTCACATTATTTTTGTGAGTAATGAGTAAATCCCTTTCTGTACCAGCGTGCTGGAATATTGTCGTACATCCCCACTTTTGACACATGGTCCTTACTGTGTGTTATTTTGGCATAGAAAGGGATTAAAGATTGCGGTAGACAGGGTTTACCATTGGGGCCACAGCACACCCATTCTCTCATTCTGCACCCTGCACTTGTCCATTCACGCTTCTCCTTCGATGTGGCCTGCGACTGTAACTCCCATAAGTCTGCTTTGGATTACAAATATTTGACATATACATGTCAAACTGATCACTTGGCGGCTGATTGGCTGCCGTCCTTACCGCTGAGTCTGCATTTTCATTGCCTTGAGAAATTGAATCAAAATGTTTCCTGTGGGCTTCACATGTACATACAGTGATTGATTTAGGCAATCGGACCGCTTTCAGGAGGTCAGAGATCAGGCCATGGTATGTGATTGCCTTTCCGGTCGAGGTCAAGAAGCCCTTGTTTTTCCACAGGGATCCAAAATTATGTACATCCCCGAATGCATATCTGCTGTCGATGTAAATATTCATTGTTCTTCCTTCGGCCAATTTACATGCCTCATTCAAGGCAATCAGCTCTGCTGGTTGCGCTGACAGATGAGAAGGAAGTGATCCCGCTTTGACTACCTCGTGGGTAGTTGCTACAACATACCAGACACTGGCCTATCTCTTTGCTTCTAAATGCTGACCTATCCACAATAAAATGCTGTAGCCAGATTCTAAATTGGTGAATCCTACACATCTGGTCTCGGGCTTCAAACTTCATTGATTACAGCGACACAGTCATGTGGGTCTCCGTCTCCTTCTGTGGGGAGAAGACAAGCAGCATTAAGGACGTCACATCGCTTTATTGTCATGTTAGGCTTCTCCAATAGCATAGCATTGTATGTGAGCTAACATGCTGCCGACATGTGTGCTGTTTTTTTGCTCGGAAAGCAGTAAGGATACTGCATGTGGGACCAGTAGGGTTAATTCACCATAGCCGATTATATCCCTGGACGCTACAACAGCCTTTTCAGCTGCAGCCATGGCTCGCAGGCATTTAGGCAATCCTGCCGCTATGGGGTCTAGTTTAGCCGAAAAATAAGCTCCTGGTGTCAATTTTCCCCCATGATCCTGCAACAGTACAGATGTCACGCAGCCACGCTTCTCATCCACTGTTTGTACAAAAGGCTAGTTTGGATTTGGAATCCCCCAGCGTAGGTGTAGTTTGGAGCACCTTTTTCAATTCAACAAAGGCACTCTCAGCCTCTGGGGTCCACTGCAATGGACTCTGGTTCTGCAACTCTTTACCATGGGCTATGTCACTTAGGGGTGCCTCAAGGGTTGCGTAATGTGGGATAAACATTCTACAGTAGGAGCACTTGCCCAAAAAGGATAACAATTGTTTCTTCATGTGAGGCTTTGAAATTTGCTGGATTGCTTGAACTCTGTCCTGACCAATGGCCTTGCCTTGTTCAGATATTAAGTGACCTAAGAATTTCACCTGTTGTTACACAAATTGTAGCTTTGCAAGACTGGCTTTGTGCCCTTTCCTCGCCAGATGGCAGAGCAATGCAAGGGTATCCTTCTCACATTGTTCCTCTGTTGGTACCGCTATTAAGCAATCATCTACATACTGCAGAAGCACTAACCCCAGGGTTAAAACAAGAGTCTCCAGATTCCTGTGTAGAGCCTCATTATATGTGGTGGGGGACTCACAGTAACCTTGACAAAGTTGCGTGAAGGTATATGATTCCCCTTTGAATGAAAAAGTGAACCAGAATTGACTATCTGGGTGTACCGTACACTAAAGAAGGCATTTGCTAAATCCACAACAGAGAACCATTTACTGTCCGGTAGAATTTGAGCTAAAATAGTTTCGGGGTTGGGAACATTTGGGGCATGCGGGACAACAACGTTATTAACTGCCTGCAGGTCTTGTACAAACCTCCATTCCTCTGGTTGACCTGGAATGTTTGCCTTTTTGACCGGAAAAATGGGGGTTCTC
>NW_025213174.1:0-6306 GCF_004010195.1 Chiloscyllium plagiosum
GGTCGTCATTCAATGTTGCTTCTTATGCTGCTAAGAAATGTTTCCTGTCCGCATCCTGGAATTAGAAAATTTGATCCTCGTACTAAGACAGCTTTTCCAGTGTTTTTGTAGGGTCTTTCAGGTGAGTTATTTATCTATGCTTCTGTGTTGTCTGTATTGTTATTTTGTGCACTTTTGTTTTGTTTGTTTTTCATTTTCTGTGTTGTCGCTGTCTATTGTCTGAGGCTTGTTCTACTCTGTCTGTCCATTTGTGGTCTGTTTCATTCGTGAGCAAAGATGTTTGGCGCAAAATTTCCCGGCTATATTTACAGAGTCTGATGTGGGCATCGTTACTCATTGATCAGCTATTCTATTGGCACGTGGGGTGTTAAGAGGAGATTTGTGTTTAAGACATTTAGGTCGTACGTGTTTGCTTCGGTGTTCATGCAGTAAGCACAGTTAATCGTGGGTGGTGCTCTGTCAGATGACATTGGTTGCACATTTTCGGGGCAGCTTTAGTGTATTGCGTTCAATGGTATTCGCGAGTTTTGAGATGATTTCTAGCTTAGGTTGATGTTCTCCATGTAAGTTTGTTCGCTGAGCAGGAAGGTTCTTTTTCAGACCTTTCGTTCCCATACTGGGTAACATCACGAGTGAGCCTCCAAATGATGCAGTGGTGATATGTTCGGTTTTCTATTTATGTGTTTAGTTTTTCTTGGGTTGGTGATGTCATTTCCTATGGAAGGTAATTTCCCACGGTGATGTCATTTCCTGATCCTTGTCTCAGGAGGTGGTAAATTGGATTCAAGTCAATGTGGTTGTTGCCAGAGTTCCGGTTGGAATGCCATGCATCGAAAGAGGAGGAAAATAACAACAACTGCAATTCCTAAATGTCATAGCAGAGCGAACAGTCAGTGACGAACTTCAAACCAGAGTCAACAGGAGAAACAACAAATACGGACCAAATACCGAAGGAGAGAAGTAATTAGACAAGCACCTGTGTATGTTAGTCATCGGAATGTCAGTGTGAACCAGTTGGGCCAAATGAGATGTTTCCAACCGTGTGAATTCAATCAATTCCACAGGATTTCCACTTTCTGGGGTTGAAAATTAAACGTCTCCATCGCAGGCTTGATGCAGTGGTGATATGTTCGGTTTTCTATTTATGTGTTTAGTTTTCTTTGGGTTGGTGATGTCATTTCCTATGGAAGGTAATTTCCCACGGTGATGTCATTTCCTGTTCCTTGTCTCAGTAGGTGGTAAATTGGATTCAAGTCAATGTGGTTGTTGCCAGAGTTCCGGTTGGAATGCCATGCATCTAAAGAGGAGGAAAACAACAACAACTGCAACTCCTAGATGTCATCGCAGAGCGAACAGTCAGTGACGAACTTCAAACCAGCGTCAACAGGAGAAACAACAAATACGGACCAAATACCGAAGGAGAGAAGTAATTAGACCAGCATCTGTGTATGTTAGTCATCGGAATGTCAGTGTGAACCTGTTGGGCCAAATGGCATGTTTCCAACCGTGTGAATTCAATCAATTCCACAGGATTTCCACTTTCTGGGGTTGAAAATTAAACCTCTCCATCGCAGGCTAAATGGTTTTCACCTGCTCTTTTTTCTGTTTCTCTCTGGCTGTCTTCACGCTGCATTCAGAACTACTAATGTTCCATTCACACTTTATCGAGGTATTAGTTTCGTCTCTTTCCTTCTACCTGACCACAACCCCTGTTCTCCCAACATGAAACCATTTGACAGTGAATCTCTTCCGAACTTGATCCGCTCATTTCCTTTGTTTACCCCGATTACTTCAATTAATCATCGACCCGAAACTTTCACCCAGTTTCTGTCCGTAGCGACGTCGCTGGAACAAGAGGCCACAGTATGGAAAAAGGCCCTTCAACCCATAAAGTCTGTGACACTCAAGTACAGCCCACTATTCATTCACATACAGGAAGCGAAAGACAGGTAGGCAGCAAGTTCAGGAATCAGATATGCTGTTTTGGAAAATGTAGGGGGTGATGGATTCTCAGGGGAACGTAGCACGAACAGCCAAGTTTCTGGTGTTGAGACTGGCTCTAATGCAACGAGGGGCACGTCTGCTTCCAAGAGATCAATTGTGTTAGGGGATTCTGTAGTCAGAGGTACAGACAGACGTAACTGTGTCCAGCAGAGAAAAAGCAGAGTGGTGTGTTGATTCCCTGGCACCAGGAGCAAGGATGTCTCAGAGAGGGTGCATAATGTTTAGATTAGATTAGATTAATTACAGTGTGGAAACAGACCCTTCGGCCCAACAAGTCCACACCGACCCGCCGAAGCGCAAACCACACAGACACATTCCCCTACATTTACCCCTTCATCTAACACTACGGGCAATTTACCATGGCCAATTCACCTCACCTTACACGGAGAGGGGACAGCAGGAGGTAATTATGCACATTGGAACCAACGACATTTGAAGGGAAAAGGTAGATAAAGAGAGTTAGGCAGAAATTTAAAAAGGAGGTCCTCAAGTGTAGTAATATCTGGATTACTCCCAGTGGTATGAAATATTGAGGGCAGGAATAGTAGGATAGAGCAAATGAATGCATGGCTGACGAGCTGGTGTCTGGGTGACGAATTCACGTTTTTGGATCATTGGAATCTCTTTTGAGGTAGAAGTGACGTGTACAATAGGAAGGATTGCACCTAAGTTGGAAGGGGACTAATGTACTGGCAGGGAAATTTGCTAGAACTGCTTGGGAGGGTTTAATCTAGTAAGATGGTGAGTTAGGACCCAGGGGGATAGTGAGGAAAGAGATCGATCTGAGAAGAGTTCAGCTGAGAACAGAAGTGAGTCAAACAGTCAGGACAGGCAGGGACAAGGTAGGACTAATTATTTACACCGCATTTATTTCAATGCAAGGGGCGTAACAGGGAAGGCAGATGAACTCAGGAACATGGGACTGGGATATCATAGCAATTACGGAAACATGACTCAGGGATGGGCAGGACGAGCTGCTTAATGTTCCAGGATACAACTGCTACAGGAACGATAGAAAGGGAGGCAAGAGAGGAGGGGGAGTGGCATTTTTGATAAGGGATAGAATTATAGCTGTACTGAGGGAGGATATTCCTGGAACTACATCCAGGGAGGTTATTTGGGTGGAACTAAGAAATAAGAAAGGGTTGATCACGTTTTAGGAACGTATTATAGACCCCCCAATAGTCTGAGGGAAATTGAGAAACAAACTTGTGGGCGGCACGGTGGCACAATAGTTATCACTGCTGTCTCACAGCGCCAGAGACCCAGGTTCAATTCCCGACTTAGGCGACTGACTGTGTGGAGTTTGCACATTCTCTAATCGGGTGCTCCGGTTTCCTCCCACAGTCCAAAAATGTGCAAGTCAGGTGAATTGGCCATGCTAAATTGCCCATAGTGCTAGGTAAAGGGGTAAATGTAGGGGAATGGGTGGGTTGTGCTTCGGCGGGTCGGTGTGGACTTGTTGGGCCGAAGGGCCTGTTTCCACACTGTAAGTAATCTAATCTAATCAGATCTCAGCAATCTGTAAGAATAATACTGTAGTGATGGTAGGGGATTTTAACTTTCCAAACATCGACTGGCACTGCAATAGTGTTAAAGGTTTAGATGGAGAGGAATTTCTTAAGTGTGTACAAGACAATTTTCTGATTCAGTATGTGGATATACCTACTAGAGAAGGTGCAAAACGTGACCTACTCTTGGCAAATAAAACAGGGCAGGTGACTGAGGTGTCAGTCGTGAAGCACTTTGGGGCCAACGACTATAATTCTATTCGTTTTAAAATAGTGATGGAAAATGATCTACCGGATCTCAAAGTTGAAGTTCTAAACTACAGAAAGGCCAATTTTGACGGTATTAGGCAAGAACTTTCGAAAGCTGATTGGAGGCAGATGTTCGCAGGTGAAGGGACAGCTGGAAAATGGGAAGTCTTCAGAAATGAGATAACAAGAATCCAGAGAAAGTGCATTCCTGTCAGGGTGAAAGAGAAGGCTGGTAGGTATATGGAATGCCGGATGACTGAAGAAATTGTCGGTTTGGATAAGAAAAAGAAGGAAGCATATGTCAGGTATAGACAAGATAGATCGAGTGCATCCTCAGAAAAGCATAAAGAAAATAGGAGTATACGTAAGAGGGAAATCAGGAGGGCCAAACGGGGACATGAGGTAGCTTTGGCAAATAGAATTAAGGAGAATCCAAAGGGTTTTTGCAAATATATTAACGACAAAAGGGTAAGTAGGTAAAGAATAGGGCCCCTCAATGATCAGCACTGCGGCCTTTGTGTGGAGTCATCGAAAGTGGTGGAGATACTAAATGAATATTTTGCATCAGTATTTACTGTGGAAAAGGACATGGAAGAAATAGACTGTAGGGAAATAGATGGTGACATCTTGAAAATGTCCAGATAACAGAGGAGGAAGTGCTGGATGTCTTGAATCGGTGAAAGTTGGATAAATCCCCAGGACCTGATCAGGTGTACCCGAGAACACTCTGGGAAGCTGGAGAAGTGATTGCTGGGCCTCTTGCTGAGATATTGGTACCATCGATAGTCACAGGTGAGGTGCCAAAAGACTGGTGGTTGGCAAACGTGGTGCCACTGTTTAACAAGGACGGTAAAGACAAGCCAGGGAGCTATAGACCGGTGAGTCTGACCTCGGTGGTGGGCAAGTTGTTGGAGGGAATCCTGAGGGATAGGACGTACACATATTTGGAAAGGCAAGGACTGATTCGAGATAGTCAACATGGCTTTGTTCGTGGGAAATCATGTCTCACAATCTTGATTGAGTTTTTTGATGAAGTAACAAAGAAGATTGATGAGGGCAGAGCGGTAGATGTGATCTATATGGACCTCAGTAAGGCGTTCGACAAGGTTCCCCATGGGAGACTAAGTAGCAAGGTTAGATCTCATGGAATACAGGGAGAACTAGCCATTTCGATACAGAACTGGCTCAAAGGTACAAGACAGAGGGTGGTGATGTCGGGTTGATTTTCAAATTGGATGCCCGTGACCAGTGGGGTGCCATAAGGATCGTTGCTGGGTCCTCTACATTTTGTCATTTACATAAATGTTTTGGATGCCAGCATAAGAGGTACATTTAGTAAGTTTGCACATGACACCAAAATTGAAGGTGTCATGGACAGCGAAGAGGATTACCTCAGATTACAACAGGATCTGGACCAGATGGGCCAATGGGCTGAGAAGTGGCAGATGGAGTTTAATTTAGATAAATGCAAGGTACTGCATTTTGGGAAAGCAAATCTTAGCAGGACTTATACAATGAATGGTAAGTTCTTAGGGAGTGTTGCTGAACCAAGAGACTTTGGAGTGCAGGTACATAGCTCCTTGAAAGTGGAATCACAGTTCGATAGGAGAATGAAGAAGGCTTTTAATATACTTTACTTCATTGTTCAGAGTACTGAGTACAGGAGTTGGGAGGTCATGTTGCGGCTGTGCAGGACATTGGTTAGGCCACTGTTGGAATATTGCGTGCAATTCTGGCTCCTTCCTATCGGAACGATGTTGTGAAACTTGAAAGGGTTCAGAAAAGATTTCCAAGGATGTTTCCAGGGTTGGAGGTTTTGAGCTACAGGGAGAGGCTGAATCGGCTTGGTCTGTTTTCCTTGGAGCGTCGGAGGCTGAGGGGTGACCTTATAGAGGTTTACAAAATTATGAGGGGCATGGATAGGATAAATTAACAAAGTCTTTTCCCTGGGGTCGGCGAGTCCAGAACTCGAGGGCCTAGGTTTAGTGTGAGAGGGGAAAGATATAAAAGAGTCGTAAGGGGCAACGTTTTCACGCAGAGGGTAGTATGTGTATGGAATGAACTGCCAGAGGATGTGGTTCAGGCTGGTTCAATTGCAACACTGAAGAGGCATTTGGATGGGTATATGAGTAGGAAGGGTTTGGAGAGATATGGGCCATGTGCTGGCAGGTGGGACTCGATTGGTTTGGGATATCTGGTCGGTATCAACGGGTTGGACCGAAGGGTCTGTTTCCATGCTGTACATCTCTGTGACTCTTTGACTCTAAGTCAAATTTACAGCGCTTGGCCCATCGCTCTGTTTGTAATAGTATCTAAAATATACATGCAAATAGTTCTCCAATGATGTGAGAGTTTCTGACTCTACTGCATGTCCAAGCACTGTGTTCCAGATTCTCGCCATTGTCGCAGTAAAAAAATTAGCCTTACTTCTCATGCCCTCCCCACAGTATTGATTCCGCCATCAAGCAGAACGATTCATTGCTGTTTACCCTGTCTGTGTCCCGCATAAGGGTAACCATCAGAATCATGTTTCCCGCAGTCA
>NW_025213174.1:28452-31085 GCF_004010195.1 Chiloscyllium plagiosum
TCAGGGGTAAATATAGGGGAGTGGGTTTCTCTTTGGAGGGTCAGTGTGGACTTGTTGGGCCGAAGGGCCTGTTTCCACACTGTTATGATTCTATGTAGTATTAGTCCTGCTATCCCAGGAATCAATTTGGTTAACCTTCGTTACACTACCTCTATAGTAAGAATGTTCTTCCTCAGACAAGGAGACTAGCATTGCACACAATATTCCAGGCATGGCCTCATCAATGCCTTGTAACTTGTAGGAAGACAGCTTTGTTCCTGTACTCTACTCCTCTCGCTATGAAGGCCAAGATACTGTTTGCCTTCTTTACTGCCTGCTGTACCTGCATGCTTACTTTCAGTGGCTGGTACATGAGGATACCAGTCTTGCTGAACATTCCCTCTCTCAAATTACAGTCATTCAAATAATCATCTGCATTCCTTTAGCTACCAAAATGAGTAACCTCGTATTTATCTCATTATACAGCACCTGCCCTGCATTTGCCCACTCACTCAACCAGTCCTAATCACACTACAACATCTCTGTATCCTCCTCTCAGTTCGCCCAACTTTGTGTCACCTGACAAATTTTGAGATATAATACGTACTTCCCTCATCTAACTTATTAACATATATTGTGAATTGCTGGGCTCCTAATGCTGATCCTAATGCGGTACTCCACTAGTCACTACCTGCCATTCAGAAAAAGATTCATTTATTCCTACCCTTTGTTTTCTGCTAAGCAATCTTGTATCCATCTCATTATACCAGCCCCAATCCCACAGACTTTTACAGAGTAATCACTTATGTGGGACCTTGTCAAAAGCCTTCTGAAAGTAAAAATAAACAATATCTATTTGCTGCCCCCCCCCCCCCCCCCCCCCACCCTGATGAACTCTACTAGTTACAGCATCAAATAAGTCCAGTAAATTTGTCAAGCATGATTTCCCTTTTGTCAATCCATGCAGACTGTGTCTGATTCTCCTCCGATGAACTCTACTAGTTACAGCATCAAATAAGTCCAGTAAATTTGTCAAGCATGATTTCCCTTTTGTCAATCCATGCAGACTGTGTCTGATTCTCCTCCGGCTTTCTTAGCGCTCTGCTATAAAATCCTTGAGTACAGCAGGTCAGGCAGCATCCGAGGAGCATGTCATTGCTGATGAAGGGCTTTTGCCTGAAACATCGATTTTCCTGCTCCTTGGATGTTGCCTGACCTGCTGTGCTTTTCCAGATTCTTGTCTAATCTTGACTCTAAGCTCCAGCATCTGCAGTACCCACTTTTGCCTGTAAAATCCTTGACTCTAACATTTTTCCCCACTACTGACATCAAACTCTCTGGTCTACAATTCCTTGTGTTTTTCTCTACTTCCTCTTTTGTATAGCGAAGCTCCATTAGCTACCCTCTAAACTGTAAGAACTGTAGTAGAGGCTAAAGAATCTTGGAAGATGACCACCAATGTATCCACTATTTCCAAGGCCACTTCCTCAAGTACACTGGGATGTATATTATTAGGCCGTGGGGATTTATCAGTGTTCAATCCCATCAGCTTCTCCAACACCATTTCTCTACTAGCACAGGTTTGCTTGAGTTCCTCCCTCTTACTAAACTCTGTGTTCCCCATCATTTCCGATATAACATTTATGTCCTCTTGTGTGAAGGCAGAAGCCAAGTATGAGTTTAGTTTGTCAGCCATTTCTTTGCTCCCTGTTACAAATTCCTCTGTTCCTGTTGCAGAATTCTTCACCGATCTTTTTTCTCTTTATATAACCATAAAAGGTATAGGTTGAATACATTTCTGCTCAGCCCATGGCTTCCTGCCACTGTTTGTCCAGCCTTTTATCCTGTCTTCAATATTTTAATAAGTTGTATCATTTAAAGAAAATGCAGCTGCATTTGGAAGACAGATCAGTGATTCCTGGACGCTTCAGGACAATCCTACATCCTCATAACATGAACATTTTCTGGAGAAGGGGAGGGTCAGAGCTCAGATGCTAAGTTCTTGTACGGCAAGAACAGCAATATGCGAATGTCCAGCCATTCCAGATAATCTCCTGAAGAACAACTCCAACTGTTAGTTATAACACAAAACCATATAAGCTTTCCATGGGCCAGTACTGAAATGAAACAAAAAGATCAGCACAGCAGCTAGTTCAGAAACCAGTGTGATTTATTTTTCTTTATGGTCACAATAAGGAAGGTAACTGATATTTTTCACTCTCTAATTGATAAATAGGGTTCCAGCATGTTGCTGCAAGATGCCTACAGTGAAATCATTTCTACATTCTAAATTCAAGCTCTGCCAATACAAAGCTAGCCAAGTCTCAGTAATGCATCAGAGAACTAGAAATTATATGTGATGTTATCACGAGAGCTTCTAAAGAGTCTGTATCAATGCCACTTTAGTGGAATGAGTTCATTATTTTCTCTAAATGGGTTAGTGATTCCAATACCTCCATTAGAAGTGGATAGCTGACTTGATATGAATGTGTTCAATGCATTTACAACAATCTCAAACAGACAATATACAAGCTCCAGAAATGTCACAACATCAAAATCCCTCAAATTACAGCCTAGAGAATCTGAAGGGAATCATTTGTAATTTGACTCCATCTGAACACATGATCAAATGTACTTCCTACAGTTTAGTCACC